>NW_016220470.1:0-1515 GCF_001687245.7 Rhagoletis zephyria
GGTATTCAATGTTCGGCTCCGCCCGAACTTAGACTTTTTTACTTGTTTATGTTGCTTTTGCTTTGCCAATGATGAGTAACTGATTGCCAAAGTTTTGTTCGCCCAAATGTTCGCGTAGAACGTGATGTTCATTCTTTCATAAAAGAGTAACACTGCCGCATTAATTTCGGCTCGAATACACCTATTTCTTCCCCATACTGTGATACATATTTGAATTATTTAATTCCTTTAAACCCTGGAAGGTTCCTTAGAGATAAAGCCTTTTCCGCGATTCATTTAACTAACTGAACAAAATTTTTCAACAGGCGGCAACTCTGTTAGTGTTTTACCCTATATTTACTTGATTTTAAACATTTACAATTCTATATGTCAAAACACGTCTTTTCTAAACATTTCGAATTGAAATATTTGTAAAAATAATTTTGGCCGCATAAATCGGCTAAATACCCCTATGTGCACCGATCGACAATACCATAGGTTTTTGGTTGGTAGTTTGTTGCGCGGGCGCCGAGATATTCCAGCACTGGAACAGGTAACTTTTGAATGCACTCCCGTGACTGTCTCTGAGGTGCTGTCCGGCATCGCCAAAGCATCCGGCCAACGAACGAAGGCAGTCGCGATTTTCACTGCTCGAATTATGCGGTCCGAATATACTATATAAGTGCAGATACGAAAACCGCTGGCATGGCCATTCGCGGCTTTGAAGCAAGGCCGAGTTATGAGGTATTTTCTTGCGCTGGCATTTGATGAAGTTTCTTGCAAATACACGACTATCACGCTGAATTCCCAGAAAAACGAATCGTTCAGCCATGAGTTTCGATGTTATTCGCATACCTGGGTGAGAAATGTCACTCCTTGCCGGAAGGACGGGCGTCCTCGGTCACTTGAACTATCGTAATAAAGACTGGGAGGAAGAATTTAATTGGTCAGTTTTAGTGAGTGACAGACCTGTCCATCTAAGTAGCTGATCTTCGGTTAACTCGTCGAAGTTTTTGGGTCTGATGTTATGAAATGAATTCGTGACAGCCTTTTTATGCCATCTGTATAGGGTTATAGGCCCTAAAAACCCGTTCCTTGGTCATGTCTAATGTTTGTAGCAGATAGAAGAAGAACACTGAAAATGTCCTCGAAATAAACATGTATTATTTCCCAGATAATTAAATATAAAGACGGATGGACATGACTGCTATAAAATAAACTTAACTGTCAGAAAAAGGAGACCTAATCGAAATATATTCAGAAAAATTGACGTCTTTCACATGTTTTAAAATCTGGAATACCTATAGGTTAATTCAGCGTAAAAGTAATAAATAATACGTATTCATATTAATATTGTAGTGAAGACAAATATCAGCTGGAGAAAGAAAAAATGCACATTCAACAAATCGAATACAGTGTTAACGTAATCTTCCAAAACCGAACCATTTGGTTTATATTTCCATACTCTCTTTGGCCCCTTTAATTGGGACTATATGTAGATTCAGCATCCAGTCATCTCACGGAATCCTTTTTTGA
>NW_016220471.1:0-1515 GCF_001687245.7 Rhagoletis zephyria
ACGCCTTTATTTCTTTTCGATCGGTGGCAGCTGCATATTTATAACTTCAGAAAAAAGTAATAAATAAAATTCTTGGCTTAGGGACCAGTATGAGTACCACCGACAATAAATATCAGTCTGTAGAAAAAAAAAACTGAAAAAGTTTTGCTAACAGTTGTCAATTTGGGATGAAGAGAAAAACGGAGCAATCTCTTTAAAAGGCTCAAACACTCTACAAATCGCTCATCATACACACCCTTTTTGGAAAACGAGTTCTAGCATTTTTCATGCTTTCATAGCCTCATCGGATAGCCCGTATAAAAATCTAGGGAAATCATATTTTTCGAATTTTGGGTTTGGGCTTGGGACAGTTGGCGTGAACTGAGCCATATGGAACCGTCAGCAAAAAAAATGGCCACTTGAAATTTGAACCTGAAAGGGTTATAAAACTGCACACCTTAAAATTGCCTAAAAATTCTTAACAAAATTTTGCAAATTTTAGTTAACATTTTTTTATAACTTATTTTTTACACTTTTACTTATGTATGTACATTTTCATTTTGTGAAACCTGTAATGGTTTTGAATTAATTTTTATCGTGTAACATTTATTTAAAACCACATAAGAATATTCTAAGTTTTATAAGTTTCAATTAAAGAAAAAAATAATAATAATCAAATCGATTGCAAACTGAAGGCTCTGGAACAGTAAATTCCAATTTGGCACCGCTGCGCGCCGTAACGGAATAGTTAGAGGTGAGTACTATCGCTCGGTAGGACCAGGATTCGATTCCTAGATCAAAGTTCTTTTACTAGCAGTCGTACCTCGGCAGGCAATGTCAAACCTTCGAAAGATCAGGCTTTCCTTTTTTGCTAAACTGTGAGTCCCTCCATTTTGTGAAAATAAATAGAAGATAGCAAAAATTCGACAAAATTTTGGTTTGTGAACTGATAAATTATTGCAAATTATTCGTATAAATTCATTTACTCGCTGAGTAATAACAACTCATAGTCAAAATTTTGCAAAATTTTCGCGATTCAGAAAAGAAATTAAATTTTTCTAATACTTTTTAAGTTTTATAATTTCCGTGAATGTTTTTATTTTGTACGAAGATCAAAATAAAGGGCTACCGCATGATGTTGATATTTTAAGGTCCACCCTAATGCATGCCGATTTTTGATATTNTTCAATGCAGTTTCTTAGTCACAATGAAATTTATAAATTAAATTCTTAAATTCTTTCTAATACTTGTGTATGTCATCTTCAAAATACTTCAGTTAATCCATTTGCTAAAATTTAAATCAGGGACCGAACATAACAGTTATTGATGAAAACTGTCATGGAAAATTTCACTATGAAGGAAATGTTCTACAATTAAGTGATACATACCCATCGATTTTTTTTTTTCACCGAGACTCAAATTTTAAAATAGATTTTTATTTGCAAAATTAAAAAAAAAAAATAAGAATTATTTTTGATTTTTATATTCAAAATCCAAAATAACAATTATTTTTAATTTTTATATTATATGTCTTAG
>NW_016220472.1:0-1515 GCF_001687245.7 Rhagoletis zephyria
CTCGAAATCTGGAGCTGAGCAATAACATTTTTTTCAAAAACAGCCTTATTATCTGCCCCACCAAATTTTTTCCCATTTTTGTTTAGCCTTGAAGTATCGCAACGAAATAATATACTATATAGATAAATATTAGACCCACTTTTCGAACGATTTTCTCTTGTTGAAAAATTATTGGCACATCATAGCTTACTAAGTAATACTATCATTCACATGTGAGGCGCAATGAATTCTGTTTTTTCATGATATCACAAAAGCGTATAAGGCTCAAGGCGAGCTTCAATTGCAACTCATTAGAAGCTCCTGGGAATACACACATCACACAGTGCCCTTCCGCCACTGAATTACTGACGTTTGTGACAAAAAATATCAGTTTTTCTTCTCGTATGCAACACGGTTCTTTTGGATAAGACTTAACACAAGTGCCTCACCCCCCATCCAATANAGAAATGAGTCATGGAAAGCTCTTTTTAGTAAAACTTCGAGTGAGGTGGTCATTACAAGTATGAGATATATGACACTTAAACTTAAAGGTAAAACTATTGAAAAGTAGGCGGGTTTATTGGTAGAAAATATTGGCAACGCGAATTTTGCGGCCTGCAAATATGTTACGGATTTCAAATCCATAAGAATAATACATACTGAGATAGATAAATAAGAATGGGAAATAAGTAGCTCAGGGAATTTAAGTCTACTGGAATTGAGAAAATTTTCTCAGTCATTCTACATATAAATTACCACTCACTTAGCCATTTACCAAACATCACTGATGGAAAGTTCTTGCTTTTGCTGTGTTTTGTTCAGGAGGAAGTCATATATATACTGAAAATAGGTAAGAACAACTGGATATACCCGACAGAGCACTTATTAGCTTGTCATCATCACTGGAGGTAGGACTACATACACTAAACTTCACTCAATTTGGCTCAACGTATACAGTTCAGTTCAGTTAAGTTCAGTTCAAAAAACATACTTTAGTAACCGTTCGGATTTTAGTGGTGCCCGCAACTACGTCCGGACTGAAGAAATACAGAAAAATAAGGGCGGAGTAGAGTAAGAACAGGTTAACAAAAAATCAAAAACTGCATGAAATACCTTAGGGCAAATAAGGACAAAAAGCTATCGTGAGTTCTTGAGTTGAGTTACCCCTTCATAGTCCTCAATTGCATTTTCCAAATAGAACACATTGACGTTTATACAGCCCTTCAGCCCAGTCTTTTGTGGCTACAGGACAGCCACACACATGGACTTCAGATTCTTTTTCAGGGCACCAAAACAAGTACGTAAAACTTTCTTTTGTCCAATGACCGACAGTAACTCCGCTCTTTAAACATTATTTTATTTTGCTCGATATTTATTAAAAGTATTTTTTTAACGTGTCCCTAAGCAACTGCGTCGACAACAGTCTGGGCCTCATTGGCATTCATGCAGTGCATTTGATCGGCCTTATCATTGTTATTGGCATGGCAATTTCTATTATCATTGCAATTTTAGTTGCACTCATTGTTGTGTCATTGA
>NW_016220473.1:0-1515 GCF_001687245.7 Rhagoletis zephyria
ACATAATGCACTAGAAAGTGGTGCTTAGGTTTCAATGAGCCGTATAATTTTGTATATAGTGTATGGTGTGTTTCAACTAATGTATTAAAATAAACTAGTTCATCAACTAAATACTTAGATTTTGAAAGAAAGTCAATTATTTTTAATAATACTATAAAAAGCTTCCAATGCGGGTTATCTGCAGGGATAAGATCCCCTATCATTAAGGGTAAAAAGTGAACAAAGCAGCGAACCTCACTAGCTGTCATTTTTAAATTAAACGCTTTTAACCTTAACATGGTTAATGGAATAGAAATATTGCCAATTTCAGACTCCCCAAACTGAAATAGGCCTTTTCTACTATTTATTTCTTCAAGGCTTATTATATTATCATTGATTAATCCAAGCAGAATATTACACACATCATATGAACATATACCTTCATATATGTCATGCATTAAGTCAAAACAAAAGTTTTCTGTGACATGAAAATATTCTAATGTGTCAAAAATACACATATTTTTAATTCCGGTTTCGTGAACGTTATTTTTCAATAAATCTTCTTCATAGTTATCAACACTCCTTAAAAAGTGTGTGTATTCCAAAACATCGCATTGCATTTGACTCCTTGTCCTTCTACAAGCACGACAATATTTGTTTGAGTTAAATGCCTGCACATAACCCAATATGCTATTAACAGCTAAGTTATCACCAACTATCAGACCTAAAATAAAATGAATCTTGCGTGTTTTACCTTCTGTTACAATCTCTACACCGTTTTCTAATTGTTTGAGTTCTTCAACTAAGTGATAAAAAGCTGTTTCAGTGCCACTGTTTTTTAAATCTGCACTTGATATTAAAGCTGCATGAAAAATATAATCTACTTTTGACAGTAAATATTGTGGCATGGTAGGAAAGTTAAAATAACAACCGCATATCGAATATGTATGACTTCCTAGTGCATTATTTATTTGAAAATCATCAAAATAAAGGGTGTACGGAATAACTAAATCAGACTGAAGCTGCTGTTTCTTTCTTTTAAAAATACTTCCACTTGCAAAATTGCATAAAATGCTGCTTTCAGAATATTCTTTGGTACATGACAATGTAGCGTCTAGAAGTGTGGGGATTTCAAAAATAGACTTGAAAGTAAATTTTAATGGCATAATATAAAGATCAGTAGATTTCGGTCCCAAAGTGCGATTGCTGTGATAAGTTATTTCGGTAATCGACTTGCTTATTACAATGTGCCTTGGATGCTCATATAATTTTAAATCTTTCAATAATTTAAGCAGTCTGTATTCCGTTTTTATTTCTTGAAAAGGATCTTTACAAAAATTTAGTAAACATATTAAATCATTTTTAATTTCTTCAGCTTCAAATAACCCTTCAATTGCAGTGGATATAGATGAAATTAAAGTAGAAGCCGAATTTTGAATTTCTATTACTCTTTTTCTAGGCATGGCGTTTTGATCATATAAACTCAAGGATAACTCTAATGCATTTTTCTTTAAACTATTTATAGTTTCTAAAGTA
>NW_016220474.1:0-1515 GCF_001687245.7 Rhagoletis zephyria
AATCGAGATTCCTGTTTGGACCGACAAAATAAGGTCAAGCAAATCAAAACACGTCGGTATGGTGGCTTTTACCCTCACATTCAGAAGTTTTGGGGCGCATGAAAGTAGTAGTGAAAATTGTGACATTAATCGCGTCATTTTAAAAATTAAAATATATACTTGTGAAAGTGTAATTATATTAGATTTCAGAATTGCAGAAAAAATGTCTGCCAAATTTTGCCAGGAATCTATTGACATATTGTTATTACTTGACATATAAGCAGAGGAAATTATAGCCAACTTCTGCAAACTTTGTTTAATATTTGAATTTAAGAGAAACCTGATTTTCCCTATGTTCTATTAAAATCCTTTACATTTTTAAATTAGAAAGCCATCATATTGGAACCATGCTTCAAAATTTGTGAAACCTACTTTCAGATTTGTAATCAGCTCCCACAAAAACTCCTAAATGCTACCAAAAACCACCGAGTAAGAAGTTTATATATATATTCTTCGCGCTTTCAGTTTCGCTATAGTCTTCATGTTACATATTTGGAATTTATAAACATTTTAGCTGCTAAAACATATGCACATTTTGTGAACATTTCATTATGCTAAGCAACAAGAAAGGTTTAAACTCGCAAAGATAAGTATTTAGTAGAAGCTTTGACATTTTTAACTACATATGTATGTTTGTATTTATGGCTTTAGGATTTCAAAAACTGGCGTCAAGCATTCACCTGACAAAATGTATCAGCTTCGTAAAAGCACCCATTTACATACGAATTTCTGCGATAACAACTAATTGTTGTCACAGGTAATTAATTATTAATTTTCATTTACAACATTACAAGTACAACAATCGGAGTAGAAGAAGTTGTGTAAAATAGTGACACTGACAACGACAAGTGACTACAATTAGACAATCAGCGCGTTGACAGACAACCAGACAACGAAAACAGAAACAGCAACAAAAACGGCGAGGAAAATGCAAATTTATTTCAAAGCTTTTGTACCTGTGCTATAAATATGTACATATATACATACATACAAAAGTATGTATGCATATTTATGAAGCGTGGGTATTTCCTTAAGTGAACTTGGCGGCCACCGCGAGACACTTGGCAGGGAAACCCCCAACTCGGGCATGGCAAAGTCGCTGGCGTAGCGTGGTGTCCATTTATTAAACAACCATTATGGCAATCAACAAAAGGTGTCTCTTGTAATGAATAATATTTGTTGTAATTTTTATAACTATAGCTTCCACAAAAAGCTTGAATGGCTCAAGAACGCAAGTCATTTGCGCTTAGTTATTCAAGCAAAGNTATAACTATAGCTTCCACAAAAAGCTTGAATGGCTCAAGAACGCAAGTCATTTGCGTTTAGTTATTCAAGCAAAGAATTTGTGACTGTGTATTGTTGGCGAGTTTGTTGTTGGCTTTACATTCATTGTACATTTATGTATGTCTGTAAAAGGCGTGCATTTTACATACAACATAGTTGCTGGTTATGGTATTTGTCCAGTGTTGTTGTTGT
>NW_016220475.1:0-1515 GCF_001687245.7 Rhagoletis zephyria
TTTCTAAGGCCCGCCCAAGTAATGCATTTTTGCCTAAATATTTTTATTCACACTCATATTGAAAAAAAAGGTCAAAAATATCTCAACTTCAAGAGGCCATAGAAAGGAAATTCGAACTAACTTTGCAAAACCCTTTGGCATTTTTGTTTATCCAGTGGTCTACTTTCATTCCACGTTGGAATTATTGAGGCTGACGGCGATGTGTCAAAATTTGTCTCACAGTGTATTTAATACCAGCTGTCTGCGATTTTCACAAAAGTAAGATTCTCATATAAATATTCACCTAAAAGAGTTTACTGTCATCCATGATAAGGTGCGTTCGTTTAAAATCTCCAGCAGAAACCAACCAACTGCCAAATTCCGGCGAAATGTCATCTGTTCGCTCACAAGAGAGAAATATCCAAAATAGTACGCGAACAGAAAATTTGCAGAAACTTGCAAGTTAGACGAACAGCTGATATAATTTTTGTTTACATTCAAAAGTGTAAAATTTAAAACGTACGAAAAGTCATCACAAAGTGTTATACTGACACAGTTTATTGATTAAACAAATAACTACTTATTTCTTACAAGTTTAATTAGTCGCATTTTGTAATTTTTAACTTCCAAACTATCAAATTCAATTTTGTGATTTGCGTAAATGCCAACCAGCTGTTTTTGATCAGCTGTTTTCCTGTTGGCAAATTGCTGTTGGCAAAAATTTTTCCAGCAGAAACCAGCAGCTTCCCCTCAAAATGAAATGTCACTTTGCTCTCTCAATTTCCCCTACTTTGCAAGTTTTTTGCGTACGCGAACGCAAAAACTTGTAAGTTTTGGTTAAACATGAACAATTAACAGCTACGCGAACGAACCTATAATAAGGCCGACCTTGTATATCGCTTGTTAAACAAATTTAATATTATTGAATTATTCTTCTTCTTGATTAGAACTGTCAAACTACAATTTGATCTCTCCAGTGAGAGTAAAAGGAGATCAGATGCAGAAGTGTACGGGAATGCAAAAAACACTTTTTCTAGCAAAAACGCCAGTCAGTTTGCTTACATGTCATTGGTACAACACTGATTTGGCTGAAAGATATTACACAAAAAAGTGCCACGTGCAACATGGCAGATATAATGTAACAGGCACGTGATCAATCAAAACGGACTTCAGATTCGTGCTCAGCGCACATACATACATAAAGGAGAGTCAGTCTGATTCCCGAACCCCGTGTAACTGTTTACAACTGTCCTGTAGATACAAGTTTGGAGGTTACCTCATGGAGCCAATCTGCCAATTGTTATTCACCAAGATAGTGTCTCGGCCAAATATTTTGTTTGTGTCCCTGTATTATTTTCGGTTTCTGGCTAGAAATATTGTGATTGGTATGTTTTCTGCCGATGGCAAATGCTAGTTAGTAACCAAAAGATGCCACGATGCAGAGTGCGTGATGTCACTTTGGCATTGCGGTAATCTTCGGACTTAATAGTACGATGCCTAATGTGCTACATATAGTACATACATATGTACATACCT
>NW_016220477.1:0-1515 GCF_001687245.7 Rhagoletis zephyria
AACGGCACAGTTCATCTGATCAAAATTTTGCCATGACAGACGGTTATGGACATTAAAGAGCCGCAAGGTCTTAGGTTCAAGGCCCACGGCCGGTAGAGTTTTCATTTTTTTATCCATTCAATTATAACTTTTACATTTTTAGCGTGGTTTCCAGATAGTTGTTGTTGACGTTTTTTATAAAACTTAACTCTGAAAATTTTAATTAACTAATAATAAAATTATAATTATGAAATAAAGTCAAAACAAAAGAAAATAAAACACATAAATTAAAGAAAAAAGTAAAAAAAATAATAATAAAATAACAAACCTTTTTTTGCAATCGCTCCAACCTGGGACCGAAGGTCGGACTAACAGACCTATAGTACGCAGCTCTCACCACTCGGGTACCGCCTACCCCAAACTCGCTTGCTTTCTTTGCTTAGTTGTACAATAGACAAAAGCTGGCCGTTTTTACCCTTGTTGATCGGAATTAATTTGGGAATTAATTCTAAGAATTAATCTGAATCAACTGCAGTTTATTCTAGATAAAATTCCGAATTAGCGAGATGACCCGGATAAACGCTGCCGTCTGTCTATGCATTTACCCAAACTTAGTTTAACACGAGTACCTACTTTAGGTATTTAATTTTCACAATTAGAAACGAGAACGAGTTCTGAACTGGTGCGCTTCTAGTAAATTTATACCCAGTATTGGTTCGCGAATTTAACATGGCGGTGTCCTAGAAAGTGTCAACTGCCCCCCGCTTAATCCATTTTTCGATAGTTTCGAGCTAGTTCTAAATTCTATAGTTCCGAACCAGTTCTAAAATCGAAAGACGAAAAAAGTATTTTTTTTTAATCTATTTTTTATTTAAATTTGTTTGAATGTTCGAAAGAAATGTTTGTTTACATGCCTTTGGCTATAGGTGAGCTTGCAGGGGTGTTCGCTGTTATTGGTTATGGCGAAAAAAAATGTCACCTTATATGGCAACATTATCAGAGTGCAACATTTTAAACAAAGAGCACGTAATATGCATGTGAAGATGCTGAGAAAGGAACACGAAAACTTTACATCCCTGGCGTAGGGCAGAATAAATGCAACATTATTTCGAGAAAAGAAAACGCTATTCGATTCCAGACGATCCCAAGATGTTAAAATATTAAAAAAATTTTGTTTTGCATTACAAAACTATGAAAAAGCATCTGCATATCTATGTAAAGTAAACAAGCCCTTTTTCGATAGTTCCGAACTAGTTCTAAATTCGACAGATAAGATCTAGTTCATTCTGCATTAAATTTTTTATCGTTCCGAAACAATTCTAAATTCGTCACCTTAGATATAGATGTTTAGTGAAAAAAGTGAAAAAAAATATTTTTTTTAAAGTACCACATTTCGGTGATTTAGAACTGGTGGGCATCTAGTTACTATCGGACTGGTTCGTTTTTGGCAATAAAGATCTTGTAAAGAAGTAGAAATTTGATTCACTACCCTGCAAAAATCGTTGGACCATGTAGTCTATTTATGGTAAATTGGAG
>NW_016220479.1:0-1515 GCF_001687245.7 Rhagoletis zephyria
TACTTTTGTTGAGCACAAAATGCAGCCCTAGTGAATCTTGTGGTTACTAGGGCATCCAACTACCGTTAGTTCTATCAGCATTGACACTCACTTGATCTATCAAATGGNTCGAATAATGATAAAATTAAAATTAAACTAATTAAGTTCAAAATTATATCCAAGTACTTCAGTACTCGACATTATTTGGCAGGTACAACTACTTTTGTTGAGCACAAAATGCAGCCCTAGTGAATCTTGTGGTTACTAGGGCATCCAACTACCGTTAGTTCTATCAGCATTGACACTCACTTGATCTATCAAATGGCAGTCATTCCCTACAGAGCCAAACTGGTATATAAAATTTTGCATATGTGTTAGTTTTCGTTGTGAATGTGTTGGAGTTTCTGTCAATCGCGTCTTGTAGGGATGCTGCGNCGTTGTCTCTTCCCCTGAGGAGAGTTGGATGGCCGGTGATTGTACTCGCCCACGGGTATCTGGTCGCTGGCCGGGGTGGTCGACGAGTTAACCGGCCCCTCGCTCGAGTCGTCCGAGCTAGTCGTACTTCCGCTCGACCCACTACATTCTGTTGAGTTGCTGCTCGTGGAACTCTCCTCGGTACTGATGTCTCGCTCTGGTGCGACTACCAAGGCGTCGTGCGTACCGGCCGTTATCCTGCCGAGAATACATTCGGGCGTTGGTACGGTATGCCTGATAGGGTGCGCCCTTGCGGCGGCTTCTGCCCAGGCGGCAGTGCGCCCGGCGACTTGTTGAGTGTGGACGGCTCGTCGAGCTTCCATATGTGCGACGGCTGTGTGCGTGACGGTCGAGTGTGTGGCGGCCGTCGGTGTAGTGGTCATCGGCGCCGTAAGGGCGTGTGTGGTGCTGGCGCCGGTATGTGCGGAGGATCCTGGCGTGGGGTTCATAGGCATGAGCGTGCTACTAACCGTGCTGGGTGCAGCGACTGCAGTAGTGGCAGCGGATATCCGCTGTCTAGTTTGCATGTTAGTCATGTGCGCTGTGGCGTCGTGGATGGTGGCGACGCGTGTCGTCCCGACTGCGTCGTGGGCGTTGACCGCCCGTATGGCTGCGACGCGGCGCGCGGTGGCACTACCCGTCAGCTCCGTGTGTCTCGCGGCGGCGTCGGCAGCGTCGGCANTTAGCATACGATTTGTATATTTCTTAAAATTTGTAGCAGGAGGGTGGTCTCAATACCACAACTGAGTCGATGACACGCGCATTAATCACCGACGAAGTGCGAACTGGCCACTCGATGGGTCCAGTTCAGCTTGGGTATGTATTGTATTGGTTTATTAAGAAATCAATGCCAATGGCTTAATCAATTAAATATAAAACAAAAAATACATATACTCAATGGCTCAAATGCAAAATATGTGTGTACATATGTATACAGTATGTAACAAAATTGAGCAAATGAAACTATTTACATACATGTGGATATGTATGTGGGTGCGAGGACGTTTCGCTTCCTCCTCCTCTATTGTTGACGTCCATTTTGTGGTTTTATCTTTTTTTTTT
>NW_016220480.1:0-1515 GCF_001687245.7 Rhagoletis zephyria
GCAGAGTTGCGCTTACATAACTAAATACATACATATATTTGTGTGTTTGTATGCAGAGCGCAAGCCAACGCTTCAAGTTTGTGTAGTTTGTGTAAGCTCTATGTTTTCAATGCCATTGCAAACAATAGCAAATGCCAGTGAACAGAAGTCAAATATCAAACAAATGCCGCCACAAAAGAAAAATGTTGGTTTTCCTGTGGCGTGCGTGCGGTTATTTGCACAAACGTGCTTACTTGCTTCCCCCTCGAGTGCGCTTCCCGTGAATTGCACTACAATTTGCCTGCAAATGGATTCTTGGAAATATAGTTCAAAACTTTCAGAGTATTTATGTGATTAAATTGTTATAGCGAATAAGAAAATATTTTTATTTTAGAATTACTTTTGAAAGAGGTAAAATGTCGCGCAAAGTTTTATTGACTCATCGTTCATGAAAATGACTCATGTTTTGTTTTTTGAGATGTATACATTATGTAGATTTTTTTTATTTTTTCTTCTAAGAAGTAAATGTTTTCATAAATTTTTTTCGAAATTAAGTAAACGAGCATCTTTCTAATGTTAAAAACTGCATTGAGAATAGGAAAATTTTCCTTATAATGACTCTAAAGGAAAGTTGCCAGAAGTGAAGAGTTATCTTCATAAGGAAGACCTATTTAAAAAAAAAATATCGTCGTAATCTTAAACTGAAGATATTAAAATGAAAACAAAATTCCATATTAAAAATCTTTACTATGAAGACACCTGGTAGCACTTGAAATTTGAAAATGGTTTTTGCCCAGATTAACTTAAATAAATCAAGAATTGGTAACAAGTGGAGACCACCACTTAAAGCGGCATTCTTTCCACAAACGAATCGGACATTAATGGGACATTCTTCTTGGGAATTTTTTCTCGAAAACAATGCGTCTAAATGCATAGTCGAAATGTTGCTGCATAATATTCGATAAAGTGGAGACGATTGAACCGTCAACAAAATGTCAAAACCTTAAAACTTTAACGTAAAGAATATAATGGGTTTCGTTAATTAGGGTCATACAATTGTGGGCTTTACTAATCAACGTCCAATAATTAACAAATCCTCTGAAGCACAAAATTTGGCTAATTGCTTACATCATCTACAAGTGACAACTATTTTCACCCAATTAAACAAACTATCCCAGATGAAGGCAAATTATTATAATTGTATTGCAGGATGGGCAGAAGGATACCTCCGATAAGCAACTACAAGGATATTTAAGATTAAAACACCTACGCACACGAAAATACTATTAAGACATATTGTAATAGGTCACAGAATAACTTGCAACAATTAACCGCAATTAAGGCGCTTTAATTAAGGTCAAAAAAAGCAGAATGGGAAGCATCGACCAACTTAATTTAAATCTTCATACATACATACCTATTCGTTTACTATTTCAAGAGAATAATGCTTTTGCATGCCGTGCGCTTTATTATGAGCAAACAAAGCAAATTCTCCAAAGTGTGTCGTATCTGGCCAAGGAATGTTCGTTAAGAGTT
>NW_016220481.1:0-1515 GCF_001687245.7 Rhagoletis zephyria
CAAACAGCCAGTTCGTAAATATCTCAAAGGACGTCACAAATGAACGAGAAGCGAAAACGTAATGTCGAGCGATGTTCTTTACTCGCAGCATCGCTTGTGATTTTTTTAGTATTAACATAAAATTATGCTCTTGTATGCAAATGTGCAGTAATGCACGGAAGTGTACGAGGCAGAAGTGTTTTTTTTTATGCATTCCACATGTTGCCATTTGAAGTACATATTTTGTGTTAATTACAGTGCTTGTGGTTACTCTTCATTCGGTTGACTGGTCAAGTCAATTTGTTACATTGGTTGAAGCAGCTCATATTACAGATGCGTATTTATGTACATACATACGCTCATACTAATATGTTTATATTTGCAGTAATATATGTATTATGTGCCCATATATAAGGTCACGTATAATAAATATTGCAGCACTAATTGACAAAATAATCAAAGAAAATGTATAGTTGATATATATATTTAATATGTGATTTTATACAAAATATATTTTATCGGTTTACCTTTATTAAAGCACAGTTTAACAACTAATCTTTAAATCACTTGTGTCCGCATTGGGTTTCATAGTATACAGCTTGAGAACCATCCACTGACTCTCATCACTAATTGTATTTTCTTTGTTAATTATTTGTAATCAAGCACGGACAGTATTTAGGTCTTGTCTAAAAGCTTCCGAAATTCTACTTAAAATTTGACAGACCAAAGGTAAAGTGCTTTTGTGGCGTTGCAAAGTATCTAGCGGAACGAAATACTAAAAATGAAATATCTACTTCAAATCAGTAATTTCTTTGGAATGTCTAGTTAGACACTCTAGAACTTGCTTGAATGTAACATTTTTTAATTTTGCACTTGTAAACGCTTCGGTCCTGAACGTACCAGAAATTCCTTAAACTTTAGAGTTCGCAAGATACGTATCCGGCACCCTAGGTTCTGTTTTCATCTAAATTTTTTGTACTGAAAATTATGACGTTCAATTTGCCATTCGCTTAATACTTAAATATATAAAGAGTGAAATATTGCAACATATTCATGAAATGCCAGGCATTTAAATGCACTCTTAACCAGAATTAATAATTGTGAATAGGGTTGCCAAATATTTAAAAATCTAAATCTCTATATCTATACATAGTATCAAGGAAAGTCGAGAGAAAGTCGAGGAAGTCGAGAGTGGCCTTTTTTACTTAGAATTTTAATAGGGTTGCCACCTGTCTTAAAAACTATAAGGCCTGAATCGTTCGTTGGATTACAAAAGATGAGGTGTCAAATAAAAGGTGATTGGCCTCTAGAAAAGCAGTAATGTTTTTTTTTTGAATAGGGTTGCCACCTATCATCACTGTTACAAGAAAAGACTTAGCCTTTACATGTGCAATATTGTATTATTTTTCTGAGTAGGGTTGCCAACTATTAACAAGGTAAAAGATTTTCGCCGTTGGTTGGATTGCAAAATGAGTTACCAAATGAACGGATCTGGCCTTCGAATCTAGAAAAGCTTTAATTTTTTGGAATAGGGTT
>NW_016220482.1:0-1515 GCF_001687245.7 Rhagoletis zephyria
AAAAAAAACCGACTTCAACTCTCATATAAAAAAAATATATATATTTATACATATATCTCACGATCCGCTGATCGGATCTGAACCAGGTTAGTATGGGACCACCTCTGAGACACTACCTTTCCGCTGCAAAATTAGAATTATCGAAATCGGTTGACGTGGTCCAAAGTTATGGGGTAACATACATAAAAAAAAAAACAATAAAAAAAAAAATATTCCGACGAACTGATAACCTCCTCCTTTTTTGGAAGTCGGTTAATAAAGTCGCTTTGTTAAACCATTTATAACTCAAGAGCGGCAAGACCGATTTTTTTCTTTTATTAGTTGAGTTCGTCTTCACACCGAAGAGCAGAATAATTATTTAAACGACGGCAAATTTCACGAAAAAAATTTATGAAGAAATTTCATTTTCTCTAACCTTTTCTTTGAAATGGTTTTTTTTTTGATGATATCTCGAGTTCGGATTGACTGGTTTCGATGATTAAAAAAAAATTACACTTGAAATTAAAACAAATCACAGTAGCGGTACCTTAAAGAAAATGGCAGAGGAGATTTTTGAGTTTTCATTTAATTTCATGAACTTTATAATAAACTAAATTGTGTAAATGTCGCACAGGTGCTTTTTAAGTGAAAAAAGAAGGGATAAATAATAAATTAAATAATAATTTTTGCTAAAAAGTTTGCTATTATAATGAAAATTTGTTCATTTTTTTAATTTTTGCATAAAGTTTAGAATTTGGTTTTATGCAGTTCTTGTTTGCTCTACTTTTATAACAAAATTAGCAAAAAAAAAAACAAATAAAAAATATTTCGAGTATTAAATAAAGATCTGTACAAAAATTTTATTTTATTTTATTTTTGAGTCTTTATAGTTATTTACTCGTTTTTACCTGGTTAATCAGTAAATTTGTACTCAGCGAAAATAGAAATATATGTTCAAATTAGGTATTCCAAAATAATAAAGTGCTAATCATCTTACAAATTTTCAAAAACGATTTTTTAATTTCCAGGTAGCTTCGCAAATACTTTTTCAAATTGAGGACAAAAAAAGGAAGATCGAAATTTTATATTATCATTTTGAAGTTATGTCTGACGGAGTTCGAATATGGGACCACCTACAGCAGAATATGTAAGCAAATACGAAATGTAATAAAATAAATAAAGTAAAAAATAAAATAAAATAAAATAAAAATATTTTGTTTTTCTTATTGATATTTTATGTCGAAAATTATTAAGTTACAAGTTACAATGCAGAGGTAAACCTCCCTTGACTATTTCGCGGCTACCGCCATAGAAATACAGTTAGCTTTCGCCAAAGAAAATATACAGTGACTTATAGCTCACTTCTAATCAACTTAAAGTTAGCTTATAGTTAGATACATTTACTGCTATATGTACATGTAAAATCCTAGCAATCCAAATTACATCTGATAAACACTAAAAATTACACAAATTGGCATTAAATCAAACCCTTTTGCATCGCGACCCTTAAAAATGCGCTCACCTAAATGCACATGA
>NW_016220483.1:0-198 GCF_001687245.7 Rhagoletis zephyria
GCATCTGCGCTCTGAAATATGTATGTTACTGAATAATGTATGTACGAGTTGGAAAAAGCCTTGAAAACTTCGAAGAAGTCAAAACTTTTATTGGGAGGTTAAAATTTGTATGAAATGAAAAAAACGCTTTGTCCGATAAAAAAAAAAAAAAATCCGGTTTATTCGATATTCGAAAAATCATGATTTCAAAAAAAAAAA
>NW_016220483.1:208-1521 GCF_001687245.7 Rhagoletis zephyria
GATTTCAAAAAAAAAAAACAGTGAAAACCGGTCTAAACCGTTCTGAGAACGTGAATGCCGAAAATTTTTTAAATCTTGCGATGCGAAGTTCAGATCGACTTAAGTGACTGAATTGTGAATTCTATAAAATTATTTAGTGACCCACGTAGTAATCCAATATGAAGTATTTACTTGTACTCTAAAATAGAAATTCTTAATTTTAATATATGTACATATGTACATACTTATATTGTACACGTGTATATACTAGGCCTGGGTAACGGCGCAAATTTTTTGGCGCTGGTGCACTAACTCCAGCGCCACTGTCGGATTCAGCACAGTGTGTTGGCGCAATTGCGCCTCTTCAGGCTAAAGCTCATTTCCTTTATTGCTGAACGCTCCACCAAAGTGAATTAATACAAGGTGATATCGGTTGAGAAAAAACTCAAGTATACCCAAGTTCAGAACACAAAAATACAACAAACCCATCATTTTCACATTCAGAAGGACCGCGACGAATTCTGGCAACACCACAAGAGACAAGAGTGTTCCGGTGTTGCTGGCGCCATTGCGTCACTGAGTTGTGAAAATCGGTATCGGCGTCAGTAACTTAGCTCTCGGTATCAGCACAATGGCGCGGCACCGCACTGTGTTACCCACGGCTAGTATATACTCAGTTGTAACTCAAGAGCATCCACTCGTTATCACTTTCATAAAACCAAGCACTCGACAAATGCATACAGGTCGTTGCAAAATTAAGTTCCCTGCAAAAGATTCGACTAATTCCAGATGATACCGGGATCGATCGCAAAGGAGCAGGTTACTAATATCACTTTTGATCTCTTTGTATGGAATGAATTTTTCACTTTTGTTCGCGCGTGTACTATGAAAAGACTAATTGTTCCCCTTTATACCCGAACGGGTATAAAAAGCGACTAGTCACACCTGGGGCTAACTGTGAGTTTTCAAGTGTACACTGAAAATTGTGTGCACTCTTCATTTTGCGATTCAGGAAGAGCGAAAATGAGTTTTAGCTGTCAAAATAAAATTGTCTATACTTCCTCATTTAGCGATTCAGCATGTGTGAGAATGAATTTTAACTGTCAAAATTGTGAATACTTCTCTTCCGAAAAACTCACTGAATTTTAGTCGGTGAGTTTTTGGATGTGAGTTTCGCACTCGGTGTACACTACGTTTTCTCACAGTTAAAGAATAGAGCCCCTGCTCTCTGATAGCACTCTTCAACAAACCGAAATACATATACAAGCAGTGAAATAGAGTTGGCAAACTATCAATGGCACTATCGATAGTATCGATGGTTTTGTAAGCACTAT
>NW_016220484.1:0-1515 GCF_001687245.7 Rhagoletis zephyria
AATATATAGTTTTTAGCTGCGGGAGGCTTATAGTTTTTAAGGTATTTGTATGTTAAAGTTTGTAAATTAAACTAACCTCTCGGCGCCATTTCACACAATAAACACGCTATTAACGTAAACACTTTGGCAAAACAGTTGCAAGAAAACGCCGCAAATCAAATATATATATATATATATATATTACATTTAGTATGTATTTTTAGTAAAATAAGTATGTTTCTCAAATACGTACACGCACATTGTGAATAGAGAAATGTTGTTTCAACCATGGTTTCACACTGACATTAGAAGAGTGCTGCCACATCTAAGAAGATAACAATAAAAGAGAACAGTTTTTACCTTACTCGTTTTCGTGCTCAGCGTTGAATTATTAGTAAAGGAGGGTATGGGGTTAAACAATCCCAATAAATAAAAAAAGGGGAAACTTTCCTATACGGGCGTTCATTAAAGGGGCGGTGGGCGAAGGGGGAGTGGGCGTGGCCACCTCTTTGGAGAGGGCATGAACCGCCATTGACAAAAATGCAACCCCCGACCTCCTAGGCCTCCTACGGGTCCCTAGGCCCCTTAGCAAAATGGCCAAAAATCACAATTTTTACTTGCGTCCGCAGTATTTTTGCAGTGATGTCTATTATGGTTACTGGTAACTATGTGTTGGAGTTGGTTGATTATTAAGACAGGGTGGTAAGATGATTTATTTTGGAACGAATTTCCGTCATCCCTTGTCAAATTTGGTTTGCAGACAAACCGGTTTCGGCATTGTGCCATCCTCAGTGTAATTTTTCGAACGAAAAACACAATGCCGAAACCGGTTTGTCTGCAAACCAAACTTGACAAGGAATGACGGAAATTCGTTCCAAAATAAATCAGGTTCTATGTCCTTTACTACTAGTCCGGTCAAATTAGATCAAAATAGGAGTGAAGTTACAAAATTGGTAGGATTGTTCAAAACATCATCATAAATGAAATCTAAGAAGTCCTCATCGATTCGATACCTGGAAAAAAGTTATTCGGGTTCAAAGATCACCAAAACGGGTTTTTCGCGATTTTCAGCAAAACGGTAAGCTAATCATAAAATTAATTTAGACAAAAATTGTATATCAGATAATTATTTATAAAAAAATGTCTAAATACTTTTGTCCTAAGAGCCACCGCTTCCGAGATATAACGATTCAAAAAGTTAAGTAATATGCACACGTTTCCACGCCACCTTTGTTGTACTTATACATATTATGCCGATTACAACTCTTCCAACTTTTTGAATCGTTATATCTCGGAAACGGTGGCTTTTAGGACAAAAAGTATTCAGACTTTTTGTATAGATAATTATCTGATTTACAATTTTTGTCTAAACTAATTTTATGATAAACTTACCGTTTTGCTGAAAATCGCGAAAACCCCGTTTTTGTGACAAACAACAAAAACAAATTATTTTATTTTGTTTTATTTTATTATATTATATTATATTTTTTTATTTTATTCTAATTTATTTTATTTTATTTTATTTTATTTTATTTT
>NW_016220485.1:0-1515 GCF_001687245.7 Rhagoletis zephyria
CTAAATCTAGCTAAAATTAAAATAAATCCACGTTGAACCCTGCTTTATGTAAAGGTTAGATGTGTTTAAAAACACGCTATCAGGACACTACCACTACAAAAGATATTAAAAATTCGTGCAAAGTAAAGCACTGTGTCAAAAAAATTAATTTATTTTAAATTGTCTAACGGAGTTTTCGTTTATATACTGCAGGTCCGGCTGTAAGAGGCATAGGCAAGCGGACGTGGCCGAGTGGTTAAGGCGATTGACTAGAAATCAATTGGGCTCTGCCCGCACATGTTCGANGAGTGGTTAAGGCGATTGACTAGAAATCAATTGGGCTCTGCCCGCACATGTTCGAGTCATGTCGTTCGCGTCAAAATTTTTTGTTTCCGGTTTTTTTGGATCGTTTCCGGTAGGAAATGTCTTCCGGATCGTTTTGGTAAAAACAGAATCCAAAAACTCCCAGCGGTTCCGAAGATATGACCAATTGAAGATGAGGTAAACTTCTTACTTTTTGCACTGTTTTGAATCAACATGCTGTTCTTTTTTAGAATTTTTTAAAACTCTTTCTAGTAAAAAATGTCTTCCTGATCATTTTGGTAAAAACAAAATCCAAAAACTCCCACCGGTTCCGAAGATATGGCAAATCAAATATCATTTGATGTAGGCTCTTTTCAAAACAACTCAAACCGTACAATTTGAACAGAAGGCCAGACTGTCACAAATAGTGCTGACCGCTGTCACTTGAGTTTATTAATAAATGTAAATTGGAAAGGAGTTTGAATGTTACTGTTGCTAAGAAACTTTTTTATTCACAAAATAAAGTTTGTTTGTGCGCTATACTCCTCAGTGTTCTTTCGCCATCTTGCATCACACTTTGGTACCAATTATTTTACAGTTTGCATTGTTTGCTAATTATCAGTTCCAAATTCACTATGGTTAACGAAATTGCTTGTTCTTACATGTCAAAATTGTCAAAGTACTACAAGCAGTACTGTTTGACTGAAGACTCTATCTTTGACGGTGTGAAAACTTCACACATCGTCATTGGCGTTTTGGGACTGCTGCTCGTTGCAGCTATGATGATTTTCTTGTTTTTTAAGTTAAAAAAGTGCTTTGCTGCCGTAAACACAACGACACAAACAAAATCCAAGTGTTATTGCCTGGTAAGTTTTTGTGTCATTTTTACTCGTTAATGTGCAATAACATTTTGTTCTTTTTAGATGGCATCAAAACCAAAAACATCGCCATTTAAGAGAGCCAGACAATGTTTTCTCACAAAAAAATAATTGTATAAGAAGCATGCACTACTTGAAAAGGGACCTTGTTTTAAATTTCTCTCTGCATTATCTTTAGATGACTTTGCCAATGATCTGCTTTTCTTTATGAGTTCAACACCTGGAAGAAGAAGACTTGCGTCGACTGCATTCTTGCTGAAGGACAGAAAACTTTGGACCTGCGAATATAAAAGCCTCTGCCTGATGACACACCAAGGGTGGGAATCGAGTCCACTTTTCCGCTGTAGCTACACAG
>NW_016220486.1:0-1515 GCF_001687245.7 Rhagoletis zephyria
AAATTGAGCCCGGCAGCCAGCGGTGGATATTATGACAGGCAAGCAGGCAGGCATTAATTTTACCGCTCCTGCGGCGTATGTTCCTCATTTGCGACTCCTAAACTCTTCATATAGACATACATATGTATGCACATACATATATTAATTGTAGCGCGATGCGCAGATTTTGGTTTATGGATCAGTGATGCCATTTTTGTGCTTTCAGTTCGTATTTTCTAGTTTTTATTTATTTTTTTCCTGAAAAGACACTTTTTTCAGTCAACTCTTGTATTCGAGACTCATCTTTAGTTGATTCATAGCAAGTCGTAGGTAGGTCTGGTTAAATAATTAACTAAATGGGGTTTGCAAATATTCTATTATATTTTTCCCCAAAATTTCAAATAAAACTTTTTCATTTAATAAATCGAAAATAATATTTTATTTGAAGTCAAGCTTGGTAATATTCATTAGAATCAATCGAAAATTAGTGAAATAGCAAATTAGCAAAATCACAATTTTTCTAATCCTACAAAAAAATTAACAGACTCAGTCAAGAGTCGGCTGTCTTGCATTGAATAATTCCTTTTTCATTTGAAATTTAGAATGTTAGTAATATTATTTTAAATTTAATAAGTTATGTTTATACCAGATGCTTTGAAAGTTAAATTTAAGACTTTTCAAAAAGTGGAGTTAATCGATTTGACAATTGAGGCATTCAATTTCAAAAATTGTTTCAATGCCACCCTAATAAATATCGTCGATGTTTTTGCAAAACTGCCCATCGATCGGTTGCGAAACCGCCTAAATCGCCGTTGTGGCAAAAATGAGATTTGGTAACAATGAACACCTGGCATCGAGATTTATGCAAAAAGATCCTAAAATCCCTGTTGAAACAGAAGATTTGTAAAATAATAGCTAGAGAAAATACCGCCTATCAAGGCAATGCCTTCAAAGAAAAATCGTTTTTTCGGAATGAGAAAACTCTATTTTGAAAAATTGTGTTTAATGGAAAGGTCTTCCTGAATTGTGGAAAAAATTCGATTAAAGTGAGAAAAAAGAGAGACGATTTCGGGTAAATGATATGTATGTAGAGAGCCCGCGACAAAAGATAGCCCATCAACATTTTGACCAGTTTTGACTAAAAAATTACTTTACGCATGGAAAAAAAGCGTGGTACCGTCAGCAAATAAATTATCAAAAATCAACGCGATGTTTTAGCAGCTTCACACTTGCACTGCATATCAGAAATTAATTTAGAAATTCTAATTAAAATTTGTTTGGAGTTGGGATGAAAAGTTTGTGGAATTTTTTAAATTTTTGTACGAAATTCGAGCTTAGGACATACAGTATCGGTCATATCTATAGCACGCCATTCCAAAGTGATATTGTGTGCCACTTATGTTTATTTATTTATTTTTAAGAATTTTCAATTAAAATACAGTTCTTTCTATAACAAAACCCACATAAACCCAAGTTTAAAAACTTACAGAAAACTACAAAAAGTGCAACAAATTTTCACCTAAATTTCAAACTTTT
>NW_016220487.1:0-286 GCF_001687245.7 Rhagoletis zephyria
CCACCTGCAGATGAGTTACTTTATAAATGACTTAAAATTATTTTACACAAAAGAAAAAAGTAATTAGCAAATGAGAGTGCCAAAACAAGGTTGGTAAGCGATAGCAGATAGCGTAATTAGAATACGTTTTGTCTACAAAGACCTATATTGCCATTTCACTTCTTCGAGCCTTTCTTAGAGGAGGTGTTGTTTTTCTTATCGCCAAACATCCGCCTGACAATCTTAGAAGGCGTCAAATTGCGCTGAATTGCATTTAGAGCTGACGAGGCGGTAGTGCTGTAGAGGG
>NW_016220487.1:297-1515 GCF_001687245.7 Rhagoletis zephyria
TTGGGTAATCAACAGAAAGTGGTTCGACTTACCGAGACCGCTTTTGCGGAATGTCCTCAACGCTGACAGAGTATGTGATGGGCGACTTGCGGCGGGAGCGTGAGGGTGAAGTGCTCGCCTGACTGGTCGATGCCGTCGCCGAGTGCTGCGGCCTCGAAGGGCCAAGATTCTCAATGGAGAGGCCAGCCGGTCGTTGAGCGCCACCATTATACATCTGCGAGCGTGTTTGACGACGAGCGGGCGGAGGACCGAGAGGGGCAAAGAACTCAGCCGTGGAGATGGACGTCGTCGAGTCGGAGGTGTGTGAGCGGGACAGTGATGAGGCTGCCGAGCAGAGAGACTGCACTGATCCACGTCGAATGGAGTTCTCATCAGAGCCGGGCAAGGCCTGCACGTCAGCCACCTGCAGCTCCACGGGGTATGTCGATCGCAGGTGCGGCTGCAGCATCGAGTTGCGGTGGGCCAACTGTTGCAGTCGCTCTTGGGTCAGATCAAAACAGGGCAAATTCTGCGCCACACTGCCGCCCCTACAGCGACTCAAGTTGGCCTCGTCTGGACCGTTGCCGAAAAGCTGCGCCCCATCAATAGTGCCCGGATCCATAAATTGGCCCTCCTCGTCGGCGACCTCAAAGCGACTGGACATTCGGTGCGACGGCGGCTGCAGAGCACTGTAATTGCTGACATTATTGTAAGGCATCTGCTGCTGCTGCTGCAGTTGTTGTTGTTGCTGTTGAAGAGATGAAAAAGATGCTGTGCCAATTGTGGAATTCAGAGGAAGTGACGACACCGAGCAGTTGGAGCACTGCACCTTTTCAGATGAACATTTTTCGCTGGATGCAACTTCAGTCTTTATCTTTGCCAATGCGTCCAGTTCACTTTTAAGCTTCTTATTAATGAGCTCCAGTTTAGCATTTTCCTTAATTAGCCGCTCTTTTGTTTTACGTTCCATTTCAAAGGACTGCTGCTCCAACTTTAGTTCAGCACTCAGCTTTCGAAAAGCTTCCTTTTTGGACTTTACTTCGTTCTCAAGTAGCTCGACGCGTTTTAAAGCGGAATCTCGTTGATTTTCGCACAACTCGAGAGTAGCACGCAGCTTCTGATTTTCATTGCACTTTGAATTGTCTCCACTTTCGAGATTTTTAATCTTTTGCTCGAGAAGCTCGATTTGGTGAAAAGCAGAAGCTTTTTGGCTTTCGCATAATTCCAGAGAAGCGCGCA
>NW_016220488.1:0-1515 GCF_001687245.7 Rhagoletis zephyria
TCAGTTTTTACTGTTAATTCCTTTTTCACGCACTCACATTTTTAAATATATAGTTATTAGCATTTAATCTGTTTGTTACTCCAATCTGGATATTAGACATACATACATATTTATGTTCCAGGAAAAGGTTGGCAGGATGATTATCCATCAGTAAAAAAGATACTGCTATGGCGGAATAAATACGTGAAATGTGGTCGATAATGCAGGAATATCACGCAATTGTAGTCGACTCGCTATCATCTCATACTAGTATATATATATACTCTTAAACACCTCAGTAACGTGGTTGTTTGGGTGTAGCTAAGCTGAGGGAGAAGGCCAAAACATCGATGCCCTGACATTGAAAAAGCTATATTAGTCGAGTGGCCCGGTTGTTTCAAAGCTGTTACCGTGGCTCTTATGTAGCCCGTCAGGTTCAGCAGCATAAGTCACACCGCATCCGCGACTAGCATCCACAACGAATCCCAAAGTGACGTCAAGCTCATCGTATTTATCACCGAAGACCTTTATACGGCAACCACTAGTTGACGCGGTTACTTCCAGCAAATGTAATNTAAAATCTTCCACAAATCGCCTATCATTAAATTCTGCGAGGTTATGTAAAAGTCCTTAGCACAACAGTTTCTAAGCTTACTTAAATACGCTTCCATCTTTCGCGCAAGAGTGGCGTTATTGTTAAGTAGCGAACTAAGGTTTATTCCTCTTTAACTGTTTATGATAGCGCATATCGTTGCGTCTTAGTCAAAATTCCAACTCCTGGTACTACTTTCCAGGTGAGGAGCAGATTGCAGTTATTTTCTGCTGCAACGCAAATACCCATAGCACTGATTGGGTGAGCACCAACCCCTTGAGTAGTTATATTATAAGTATTGTAAACGATGGCAACGAACCAACTTAGTCTTAGACCTTACTCTTGGAATTATCAATGTCTGACCATACATACTTAGAACTCGTCATAGGGCATTGTTTGAACATAAACTTATTTTCAGATATCGCAGGAAGGCGAACTGGGAACTCTTTCGCTTTTTCATCGAACGCAGTGGAAACAACCCTAATAGTCCAAACGCGACCGCGCATGAACTTGATACCGCCAGTTTTTTTGGATATCTATTGACGGTTTTCTTAAAACCTTGGTTTTTCGAATATCGAATAATCCATAATTTTCTCCGAACAAACCGGATTTTGTCATTTCATAAAAATTTTGTCGTCCTAATAGATTTTTAAGCTTTTCGAAGTTTTTAATACTTTTTCAGTTTGAAATAGTTTTAAAATTATATCCTAGGTTATTTGGGGTTGAACAGTAGACCATATTTGATTCCAGTGAGTGAATATTTGGTGTCAAACGTTTTCTACGGACTTGGTCGAGCTTTTTCTCCAATTCGTGTGCTGCTTCTTGATGTTGGGACGCAAATGGAGGGATCTACACTTTTACTCCACCTTTGAGGAAACTTTTTATGGAAGAAGTACACTCGGGGGTTTGCCATTGCCTGCCAAGGGGCGACCGCTATTTGAAAA
>NW_016220489.1:0-1515 GCF_001687245.7 Rhagoletis zephyria
GATTTATTAATCTATTACTTAAGCTAGCCTATACAACGCTACTACAATAAAAATTGTAGTAGGGAACTTTTTATGCAGTTTACTTCTATTTTCCACGTAGATCACGGTTTTTTTGCGATTTTCAAGCTCATTTGTGCGACGAGTAGATCAAAACCGAGAACGTGCTAAACATAGCGATGTAAGGGAAGCGGACGGATACAAAGATTTACATCTTAAAATGATCACAAATACATATGTATGTCCCCCAATGAACACGGTGTGGCGTTTTGAAAAATTCAACATGGCGTCTAAACTAACCATAAATTAGATTTTGCTTTACAACTTTTGTGCCACTGGAGAACCCAACATTCAGAAAGAAAAAGTAACATGAGGTTCTTATGCATGTTTTTGGGGCTTGCTGATTAAGAACTTAGCGGCCAAAAAATTAAATTCGATTCAATTCGCTTGAAACGATTTCTTCTGGGGTTCTCGGGGCCTTTGAGGTGAGGTTGGAAAAATTCAAAATAGCATACCCAATATGGCAGCAAAAAAAAATTCTACTAACGCCGATTCGGTTCGCTTGTATCGCTTTTCGCGGGGGTCTTTGTGGTTGGTGATTCAGAATCTGAAGATTAAAAAATCTCAAAATGGCGGACCCTATATGGCGACAAAAAAAATGTAATCGATTAGATTCGATTAAAACTTTACAATCAAGGGTTCTTAAGGTCTCTGTTAACGAATCTGAAATCTGAGTCTGAGGTGTACTGGCTTTTTTTATATTATTTCCAGGGCTCTGAAAGAACAACCATTACAAACAATTTATCACTTAGACTTTTTTTATGTTAATCCCAAACTCAATTACTGTGAGCATATTTGCTACGAAATTTGAATTTGGTGTTTCCGTTAAACTAATGTCTTTTTTTTGACAAAAGTAATTTGCTACGTTAATAAATATATTGATTTATGGTGTAAACAGTTAATAGTACGTAACTAGGTACAGTAGAACTTCGTTAATCCGGATATGAACTAATCCGGACAGGGTTAAAAAATAAAAATTCTTATTATTTACATTGTAATCCGAACCGATCACGGTCTGGCTAATCCGAATCGCGCAAAAGTTTATTCAGCAAACATAAGTATCCGACTTTTTAAAATAAATTTTGAGGTAATATTCAATNATCATAATAAGTGAACAAACAATTATAGGCGTTTTTCCTCAAAAATTGTAATGCTTTTGATAATCCGGATTGTGCTGGTTTCAATTGATCCGGATTAACGAAGTTCTACTGTATTATAAATGAATCATTAACGATTGTAAAAAGTCCATCAATTGAAGTGCTCAAGCATACATATCTACTTAAGGATTCATACATACATACATAAATAGTAATCCGTAGTTATCAGTAAACCACTTTACGCCACTTGATTAGCGCCCTTTTAGATAGTCACTATTGACAGTTTTGCTTTTGTTTATTTAATATTCATTTATTTTTTATAAAAATAAATCATATTCATAGCAAAACCCATGCAACTGGA
>NW_016220490.1:0-1515 GCF_001687245.7 Rhagoletis zephyria
AAGTCCATTACAGGCTTAGGCTCTTTCAAAAATTCCATTTCCCACCCTTGGTTCATAAACTTTGAAATATTTTTGCTTCAAAATTGTATGAACTAAAAGTGTATGAACTAAAGGTGGGTAGAGTAGTAAATAACAGGGGTAATTTTTTTTGTTTCAATTCGATATTTCGGTATTAAAAATTTAAATTATTAGTTAATTTCTAATGTAAGAATAATTAATATCGTCTTAAAAGACATTTGATGTAAATTATTATTAACATTTATCTTTCCAGCTCTATAGCTCATAAACTGTTCGTCGGTCAACTTTTTTGTAGTAAATTTCATGCCCTACAAAAGCTGTACATTTGTTTTTTTTTCAATCAACTTGGCTTTAACATTTTTTTTTTTATACGGCGTTTTTTTAGCATTATTTTCTAATAAGTATCAGATTTTTAGGTAGCACAGAGAAAAAGTATATATCGCCTAAAAATGAAACACCCTAGTAGGGTGCACGCGCCTGTGGGAATAGATTACGGTACTCCATTTAAGTCTGGAACTCGCAGAACTTCGAAAACAAGTTCAATCAAAGCCAGTCGCTTCAAATCGGCAAGACCCAGAATCGATTTAGGTCCGACCTACATACTAGAGGGTTGCATAAATGGCTTTGAAAGGACAATCAAAGAATTTGCTAATTTCGCTATATGTAATTCACTTCACTTCCTCAAATACTGTCAAATGCTGAAAATGGTGAATCAAAACTTTTTCAATAAAATCATCAAGCACTACTGCATTTACTGTCGAGTGCAACCACTGCACACCAAGGCGGCGAATGCAGTAAAATTCTAAGTAAGTATTATTGCAGTGGATGTTACCTAAACTTAGCAGCAACTTACCCCAATTATTCTTAACTTTGGATTCCTCAATAGAGAAAAGCTTATATACATATAAGACAAAATACGGGCATATATATGTATGTTTTTATTTTAAATAAANAATAAAAAGGTGTTCTTACACAATATGTATTTGCATCTGTAAATGTGACTTTTTCAATACATATGTAATTGCGAATGTCTATCAAATTCGCAGTCTTTATTTAACTATTTAAAAATACGTTCTTTGAAAACGAAATAAACTGAACTCAGATGATTCTATTTGTGTTTCAGATGAAAACAGAAACATTTCTGGCATTTCCATATGTAAAAAATTGCATGTACACACGCAAATACATATCGCGTAAGAACACCTTAAGTGATACTTGTGTCACGGCGTACTGACACAAAATGACTCAATATGGAACACACTGCTGCCGTTTACTGCACACCAAATTGCTTTACTGCCCCGTTATTTTGCCGTCTTTAGTGTAAATCACTATTTGCAGTAAGCAAACAAATACTTATCATTGCACTAACGATAGCAGCAGCGACACTACAGTATTTGTTTTGATTGCGAGCAAGCATCGAGTTTCATTTTATTTATTGTCAGGTGCATTTGCTTCATTATTGCATTTAACCAAGGCGGATACCACAATTCAAGAAGT
>NW_016220491.1:0-1515 GCF_001687245.7 Rhagoletis zephyria
GGGATTGGCTTGTTAGGCTTCTCCAGGCGCTTCAGCTCTACATTGAGACGACCCTTTGGACTGGCGGCAAAACTGGCGTTGACCACCAGCTCTCGTCTGTACAGGTGGTGGTGATCCAGGTCAAAGTGGAAGCATTTGAGGTGCAGATGCAAGCTCTCTTCACCGTGGACAATCAACTCGTATGGGCCTCCTTTTGGGCCTGGATTCGGGCGAACGGTGGGACGGGTGGAGGTGGGGTAGTCATGGGTAGCGGGTCGGTGGGTGGTTGTTGGAAACGATTTAGCGGAGGTGGTGGAAATTTTATGGGTAGTGGTAGGAACTTTGGGCTTAAAAGTGGGGGGCTGTGTAGGCTTCTGGGTGGTGATTGGTTTGGGCTTCTGAGTAGTAGGCGATTTAGGTTTAGGAGTTGTGATTGGGCTGGGTTTTGGAGTAGTGATTGGTTTGGGTTTTTGAGTGGTAGGCGGCTTAGGTTTAGGGGTGGTGATTGGATTGGGTTTAGGAGTAGTGATTGGTTTGGGCCTAGGAGTTGTAATTGGGCTAGGTTTAGGAGTGGTGATTGGTTTGGGTTTTTGAGTGGTAGGCGGCTTAGGTTTAGGGGTGGTGATTGGATTGGGTTTAGGAGTAGTGATTGGTTTGGGCCTAGGAGTTGTAATTGGGCTAGGTTTAGGAGTGGTGATTGGTTTGGGTTTTTGAGTGGTAGGCGGCTTAGGTTTAGGGGTGGTGATTGGATTGGGTTTAGGAGTGGTTATTGGTTTGGGTTTAAAAGTGGTGATTGGATTGGGCTTTGGAGTGGTGATCGGGCTAGGTTTAGGAGTGGTTATTGGATTGGGTTTATGAGTGGTAGGCGGTTTAGGTTTAGGGGGGGTGATTGGATTGGGTTTAGGAGTGGTTATTGGTTTGGGTTTAGGGGTAGTGATCGGATTGCGTTTAGGAGTAGTAATTGGATTTGGCTTAGGAGTGGTAATCGGGCTAGGTTTAGGAGTGGTAACTATTTTAGGCTTGAGCGTGGTCTGTTTGGGAGTGGTGCTCTCAGCGGTGCTAGGTTTGAGAGTCTGCCTTTCAGTGGTTGCCATCGGAGTAGTCGAAATAATCGTAGTTTTATTTGGATAATCGTATCGGTGATGTTGAAGCGTAGTACTGCGGCCCCTCAGCCGATGCGAAGCCTGAGTGTCGGTGACCAGAACGACCACCAACAGCAAACAGGAGAAAAGTGAAAAGAGGCGAAGGGTCATTCTAAAAAATTGAGTAAGAAAAACAAGAGTTAAACTTTTGTTTAAAAAATTTGAGTTGTTTACTTTTTTCCTTCAAAAGTTTCTGTAGCCCAAAAGAAGATGAGGTAATTTGAAAACAAGCCTTTATCGGTGTTTTTATATTATTCACCGGATAAATATCAACTTAACCTTAAGCATTTAGGCAATTTGAGTTAGTGTTTAACGGCAAACAGTGAAGTGATCTTTAAACTTTGGGTTTTTAAATTAGCATTTGCCAATCAGATGACATCAATTGAAAGATTGA
>NW_016220492.1:0-1515 GCF_001687245.7 Rhagoletis zephyria
CCGGCTACCACTTTATTAACTTAAACCTGTACATTTCAATACATACATAAGTATGTATATGTAAACAACCATACCCTTTCATTGGGTTATTAAATTGCAGTCTCTTCTTCCCCCATTCTAATTTACCGGTTAGCTCATGTAAATTACTGTGGCCAAACGACTGTTGCGTTAATCGTCCGGTTGCCTTAGGTCTTTAGGCCTATGCAACCCGTGGCCCATTGCACTTATCAATGCGACCCAAAAACATTTAAAATTACTGAAGCATGTCCACTTTTCGGAGGAAACATTTGTCAGTTGTATACAGGGTGGCGACGAAAACCTTTTACCCTTTTTTTTTGTGAAAAATAAAAGGATCCTTTATAGATGTTGCGAAAAAAAAAGTATTTTATAGTTAGTTTTTCACAGATTTTACTTTAACCAAATTAATCAGTTTTTAAATTTAAGCTTTATTTGGGTTTACCAGCGGTAAACACTTTCGAGAGAAAAGCGCAAGCGGCACGCAAGTTTTATTCGGTTAATTTATTCCATAACTTTTGTATCCATAGGCTCAAAAACCGAAATCCTTATTATTTTTAAGCGTCCCATGTCTCTAGTCCTTATCTAATCCATGTCTTATCCTTACTAAAGTAAGTAACAAGGATTACTTAAGAAAGTAGTAAGAATTAGACATGGATTAGACCAGGATTAGAAAAATTAGACACTTAAGTTATTGCAGAGGACCATCGATATGTCCGCATGTATTCAGACACTAAAATTTTTCATTGCTCAAAGTGAGTTTCATGCTGTTGCCGCATAATAGAATGTAGTACACAACTATTTTCCATCACCGTCAATTTATTGTATCCTGTTCACTCAAAAGTTCATGAACTTACATACACAATTTCTTCCTCTTAGCTTTCACTCAACCACCAGCTTCGCTAGCTTAACGAACGAAACACAAAGTAACGATTTTATCTCGTGCAAAATCAAACACGTCAAATCAACAATTAGATGCCACCGTTGCCACATGGCAGTGTTGTTGCTGTCTAACCTGACCATAGAGCGTACAAGCGACCACGAACGAACAGAAATCGATGAATATTTTTCCACTCTTCTCGTTTATTTATTCTTCAACAACTTCATATTTTATCAGTACGTAGACTAAAATCTGTTGTGCCCTGTCTCCGTGCTGCCCAGACACCTTCAACACGCTGCATGACACGGCGAAAAGTACATATTTCCGTTGCCGGGCGTGTTTGGTGGGCGTACCACCAGTGAGGCCTAACANCACGCTGCATGACACGGCGAAAAGTACATATTTCCGTTGCCGGGCGTGTTTGGTGGGCGTACCACCAGTGAGGCCTAACACATTTACCAAATATCCCTTCCTTCCGTTCGTTCGTCCTTCAATCAACTATGCACTTTTTGCGCTTTCGTTGTGTCGTACTTTTCATACTTTTCGCAAACATGAGAGACACAACTTTTGCTATTTGTGTTGATATGCAAGCCAGCAAAGTTATTAGTGCAGTTAGCAGA
>NW_016220493.1:0-1515 GCF_001687245.7 Rhagoletis zephyria
GAGCGGAATGCGGGAACGTAATCGAAATGCAGAATAGGGCTGATTATCTGTTACTTACATTCTTAATTTTGCTTGGAGGAGAAGTGTACTGAAAAGTACTGATTTTTACAGCATCAAAAGGTCTAAGGTACTGATTTCGAGCCAAAAAAAAATCTGGCAACCCTATGAATGCTGTTGTGGAAATAAACGACATAAATTCAATTGCAACAATACAGCGTCGACGACGCAGCTGCAGCGGCGGCGGAAAAAAAGAAGATAATGATTATAGCAACAAAAGTAACAGAGGAAGCGTCAGCATAAAAAAAATGCAAACGCATCCTAAATAATGTCCAACAAGGTATCAAAGACGGGGCACTAAGCAGAAATCCGAGAGAGAGTAGATGAGAGTACAGGGACTACATGCGAGAACTTCTAAGCGAGAAGGTACAAAGGAGCAGTATTCGGACTAAATACAATTATGAGTCATAGATTAGTCCGAAAAACTGTGATACATTCCAAATGAAAGTGGTAGATTTATATATGCATCCACATACAACCAGCTGCAAGTGTGCGTACAGAGATTTTTTTAAGTTAATCTTTATCGCTAATTTTTTCTAAGTATTATAGTTAATTCTACCACAAAAACCAAAACTATTAAAATTGAAAGCTTTAAAGGCTGGCTCCAGCTCTTAATAAAAATGAAAAATTTATATAAAATGACGCACAAGAAATGGAAAAGAAAATTTCTGCTATTATAACCATCGTACAGTAAAAATACTATCAGCTGATTGTCAAAAAATGCCTACAGCTGAGATCACCTGTTTTTTGGCCTTGCTATTATCTTTTACAATTTCTTTCATTTGTATTATAATTTCCCTGCAGAAAATCTGACTAGCCTAGAACTAGCGTAGAACTAGACCTTNTCCAGCTCTTAATAAAAATGAAAAATTTATATAAAATGACGCACAAGAAATGGAAAAGAAAATTTCTGCTATTATAACCATCGTACAGTAAAAATACTATCAGCTGATTGTCAAAAAATGCCTACAGCTGAGATCACCTGTTTTTTGGCCTTGCTATTATCTTTTACAATTTCTTTCATTTGTATTATAATTTCCCTGCAGAAAATCTGACTAGCCTAGAACTAGCGTAGAACTAGACCTTTTGCCGACAGTACCAGTTCTAACTCAATCCCTAAGCAATGCTTTCAACTGTCCACTTTACACGGCGATGTCATTGGCAGTGGCAATTGTCGCCCAGTGCATTACTTTGCAACCAGTTCTTAACCGGTTCCATTTTGGACAGATTTTTGTATAAGAAAACGTTTTTGCGATTCGATTTTTGGAAATTTTTTCGTTTTTTCTTTTCTTTTACAGATTCCGTTTTTGTTACATATTTTATTTTAAAAAAATATTGTAAGCTGCACGCAACAATTTGAATTCATTAAATTTGAAAACTTCCAACTGCCTCCACCGCGATTTGAACTCGCGACCAGGGATGCCGTTTGGATCTAAATAGATCCAATTGGATACATTT
>NW_016220495.1:0-1515 GCF_001687245.7 Rhagoletis zephyria
TTACGAGTTCGTGATGTAAGGGTTTGAGGTTCGCCTTGAATGTTCAGCTCAATATTTTCACTTGTATAACTGTAAATGTTGAAAAAGTTCCTTATTTGCCAAAAAACCAACATTTTGCGGTACATGTTTTTCTGAAAATCAGAAAATACAAATTTTTTAAATAATGCTATTATAAAATAGTAGAATCAAAAACTCACTCGAAAACGCTCACTCATAAAACAATAAACCTAGTAAAACGATAACAAAATTTAAAAGAAACAATTAAGTGTATCAACTGCAATTTTAAAAGATGTTCTTACCACTGGATTTACCAACGAATGAAACATTGAAATGAAATGTGCAGAAAAAAAGAAAACATAAAAAAGAACAGCGTCACTGTGAGATCGTGGTTGAAGAAAACCTTCTTTGAATTCTATAAGCATGTTGATTAAATTTATGGGAAACCAACTGAAAAAAATGAATGTAAACAGTGGACATTGGAAAATCAAAATCAACAGACCAGACAAAGAACAGGATGACAATGACAACAAGCCAAGAAAGTACCTAAAAAGGTAATAAGTAAAATATTATTGGTTTCATTTGAGCGAGTGGTAAGTTTTGAAACATTATTTAAAATTGAATTCAATAAAAATATTTAAATATGATTTTGCATTGTTAGACTATAACTGTCGCCACAATTTTACACTAAATTTGTTGTCTGTCATTAAATTGTGTTACTATTTTGACAGATGTTTTTTACAAGCTAAACAGTATTTTTAACAAAAAACTTACTTTTAATTTGCGTTTGTAATTTTGCTGATCTCGTTTAAGATTTGGATCTGGATTTCCTGGTGCAGCGTGACTTAAAATTCGAAGAAAAATAGTTGCGTACACAAAAAAAAGTAGAAAAAGAGGAAGTGCGAAGGTTGACACAAAAATGAAGATGGTAAAGTAACGTGAATATTGTCGTGACCAGGTTTCTTCGCAATACCAAATGTCGATGCCATTTCGGTTACGGTAAACTGCTTTTGAGACAAACCACTGAATAGAACCAAATAGTATGCCCAAAGTACAAATGAATGCTATAATTGATAACCGGTAACGGCGCATCCATGACATCATGTACAAAGGGTGGATAATGGCAAAGTAGCTGTAAAAATTTATTTGAATAATTTTTAATTCAATATGGAATTTGAGATCATAAAAAAGTAAAAGTTACTTTTTACCTGTATTTAGTAAAAAATTATTTTTATATTTGACATTAATAAAAAACTATTTGCTTGAAAAATAATCAGTCATATTGTACTAATAAATATTTGTTGAACTTGTTATCAATTTTTTAAAAACAAATTATAAAACTGCACAGTGTTTTGTAAAATTACTTTTTAAAATTAATTTTTTAATTTTTTTTGCTATTAGTAGTTAAAGTTATCAATTAAATAAAATTTAAATAACATGCACCGTAAACCATTTCTATAATTCAAATAATATTTTTGGTTTTTTAAAACAATTTTTAAAGTTTAATTAAATTTTTTT
>NW_016220496.1:0-1515 GCF_001687245.7 Rhagoletis zephyria
AGAAATCCTTATTACTTAATAGGCAGATCTACATTGAAAGGTAGTTAATTAACGGTAATTTTTTGCCGTGGATTTACGGCAAATAGACACTCTTAGTAAATACATTGGATCTACCGAAATTTTTACCGTGGATCTATGGCAATGTTTTACAGTGGATCTACGGTAATATTTACCGCGGATATACGCTAATTTTTTACCGTGGGTATACGGTAATCTTTTAACGTGGATCTACGGTAATTTGTTACCGCGGCGCGTGTAAATAGACACTTCTTAATTTCTTCAAAAATAAATATACGATTTCAAGGATATTCAAGGATAAGTTTTAAAAGAACATTTTCAATGCCAACCCATCCTTATGCACCGACAAATCTAATCTGTTTTAATAATACAGAATTTTTTCTTTAATTGGATATTCATACTGGTTTTCTAAGTACATTGCATTCAAAATTTTTAAATCAGCTTTTTTATTACTCATATTTTTTTTCAAATTTAATAATCACGGGATTTTCGGAACTTAAAAAAGACCGGGATCCCGGTAATAATACAGAATTTTCGCTTTAATTTGATACTCATACTGGTTTTCTAAGTAAAATGCATTACAAATTTTTAAATCAGTTTTTTTGTTACTCATATTTTTCAAATCTAAGAATCACGAGATTTTCGGAATTTTAAAAAGACCGGGATCCCGGAATAAGTAGATATGTGAAAAATTACAAAATTGTTTTCGTCAATACCCATACTACCAAGGCGAAATAATAGGTTTGTTCGTCGAGCAAAAAATTTGTACGAATTTGTACGAATTACATATTCGCAATCGGAATGCAATTGCAACCAGAGTCGATTTAAGAAACCCGACAGCTAGTACGATGAAGATATTGAAATGTATGTTAAAGAAAGTCAGAACAACAAGAAATATACATGTATATCCTGTTTTTGGCCATCCGAAAGAATTTTAAAAATTCTATAAAAATTGTTTATGTTTGAAATGCAACCGTGGATGCCAGCTGGCAGAGAAACTTGCAAATTTGCGTTCGTGCAGAAATTTGCAAGTTTCTCAATATGAGAGNTCGTCTTGAGTACTACTGTGCAAAACAAAAAAATTTAACGTGGTTTAAAATTTACAAAGCATGTACTTTTAGATTGTATAGAAAAACCGTATCGTAATTTTTACCTGTAAGGGTATGTTATATGTATTTACAAACTTTAAAAAATTTAAAACTAAACTTAGTACTCCCTGGGAGGCCCGCACCACGGAAAGAGCCTAGGGTCCATAGATCCTAAATCCGACACTGATCAGAACGAACTATTGCAACAATATGAGGAAAAATTAAGCATTATAAACATTATACATAAGTGGCAGTTTAAACCTTACTAGTCAACAAAACCTGTATTAATGTAGTATTCATTTCACTTCACTAATTAATATATGCTACATAAATATACAATCCAACATGGACTATGAGGGGCAATTCAACCGTAAAAGTCATCGGCAGTTTGTTGATAACATTTTCAGGC
>NW_016220498.1:0-1515 GCF_001687245.7 Rhagoletis zephyria
ATAGGGGTATACTTTTTTCGATATAGAACAGCCTAGGAAGTGAGAGCATAAAAATTCCGACTTCACTTATTTTGGACCGCCCTCCGTATTTTTTTATTTTGAAATCAAAAAATATTTAGAGGTTTCTCTTCAGGATATTCCCAATTATAATACCCAAGTATTTATTTAATCATTTTTTCATAGTAACTATATTTTATAGGTCCGCCAAAACCCCCAGAAAATGCAATTGGGGGATAAATAAAAAAACGTTAGTATTAAAAAATGGTTAAATAAACAATTGGGCATTGTTATTGGAAGTCTCCTGAAGAGGACCAGAGTTTTCCGATCGAAAAATACTGATTTTCAAGAGTTCCATACCATTTCTACGAAAAGTACTTTTTCCCCATATAAAATACTCTAAATATTTTTTGATTTCGAAATAAAATAATAGGTGTATACTTTTTCGATATAGAACAATCCTAGGAAGTGGGAGCATAAAAATTCCAACTTTGCTTATTTTGGACCGCCCTAATGTACACACATTGGCAATTAAGTTGTACCTAAGCTTTTTAAGTGAAAAGGTTTGTACTTTAAATTAGTTAAAAGTTTGACAAGAAGGCACAACTAAAAGCGATAAAATTAAATTTTTCATTTCCGGAAGAGACGATTGGTTAGGGTTGTGGTTTAAGACGGTTTTTGTGAAAACTTTTTAGGCATGTATTCTTATGTATGCACATATGTGCAGTAAACTACCGCACTCTCCATACAAAACAACTCTGTTCGTGTTTCCCAAGGAAGCAAGAAAATTTTATCAACACACTATTTTATGTCTTACCCCGAAATATTTTAACTACATATGTAGGTTACTTCAGAAGCCATATTTTTTGAAAATACCTTAAAAATTATCGAAAATATAAACTCAAGATATCTATCCTTCTTAAACTGTACACAAGCTAAAACAGCTTAACATTATAAATACTTTTTTATTTGCAAATATAATATTACTTACATTTTACTTATAATTACAAAAATGTATGTTTTTCACTATTATAAATGAAAAATTAATAATTTTCAACATGACACGATTTAACGTCACATTTTACTACTACTGCTACTTATTTAAAAATTTTAATTTAAAATAAAAGCTAGATACGTCTCGCGCGAACTCTTAAATTTTAAGGAATTTCTGAAAAAATTGGACTTCATATAAATCCTAGAGTGGAGAGCCTTCTTAATAAACATTCTTGAGAAATTATACTCGGTCTCGTACCGATTTGAAGACCTTAATTTTTAGTATTTCGTGCCGCTAGATTCTCCATTCCGAAAATTATAAAAATCGACGCGTTGTACTTATACTTGTACTTTATTATTAATTGTATGGCATTTTATCTAAAATCTTTGTAAAGCTAAATCTAAAAATTGTTCGGATTTTGTTTTATCAATTTTGTACGAAGTTTGAAACCTTGATTTGCTGATATGGTTTTGGCTATAGCATGAACAATATTTTTATAAAAACAAAAATTTACTTGAAAAAAT
>NW_016220499.1:0-1515 GCF_001687245.7 Rhagoletis zephyria
TTTTATATGAGAATTGAAGTCGGTTGTGTTTTTTGCTTAAAAATTACTTCTTTTTAATTTGTTTTCGAAAACTTCTGATGAGATATACCTAGCAAGTTGTAAAGAAACGTGTTTTAGTGAAAATGTAAATTTCGTTCCGAATTCCGGTAGAATACTTACCCATTAAAAATATTTGTACGGGAAGATTTTTCTTTAAGGTGACAAACCTCTAGTAATATGCGTGACAATTTTAGGACTAAAGTTAACCCGACGCAGGTTTTGTTGCGGATTTTGGCAGAATATTTCTTCGTTAAGAACATTTGTTCTGCAACTTGTTTTTAGTCGAAGAATTTTTTAGAAATTGGCGTGGCAATTTTAGGACCAAAATTAAAGTTCTTTTGGAAGAGATGAAAGTTTTTTTTTTTTTTTTGAAATTGTAGTAATTGAGTACACAAACATTTTTTTACAAGCTACAGAATATGAAGGGCTAGCAATTCGCAAAGTGCTTTTAAAAAAATCCTGACTTCGGAGAGAAAAACTATAAATGCCGGTTTTATATAAGTACGTACGACTTGGCCCATAGCTTTACGAGTTTATTGATTATTTCGTGTGTTTTAAAATTTTTTTGTTTTTATCGCACGGTGTAATCAGATGAAAAATGTTAGTTTAATGATCGTTTACACTGAGCCAAAAGTACAATGGTTTTTCAACCAAGTTATTGTTTGATTATTTTAAGTTGAACATTTGAAAACACATTTGTATGTCTGGCTGTAGCTAAACGTGCAGAGATGCTTGCTATTATTTGTTAACTTCCAGCAGGGGTTCGGTTCGAATGCCGTCAACCGCAACATATCATTTTTTCTTGTATTTTTGTTTTTGCTTTTTCTTAATTACGAAAAAGCATCTGTGAAGTGAAGAACATGATCAAATGACGAAGAAAATGTATTCAAGTTCAATATTTGAGGGCACATTTACAAAACGGCTGTAGCTGAGTGTGCAGAGTTGCTTGCTGTTATTTGCTAACTCTCATAAGGTCCGGGTTCAAATCCCGTCAGAGGCAAAGTGTTAAAATGATAATGAAAATGTTTGCCTTGTATATCCGAAAAAACATCTGTGACTCTTTGAGGAGGTTTATGATTGTCCTGTACCTTGTAACGTTGTAATTATTTAGCTTGACCTAAGCCTACGGTGTTGCGCCAGTATTTTTCTCTGAGTCTATCCCTCTTCTTCCTGAACTCTTCCTTGATTGTGTTAGGTCCGATCGCAAAGAAGGGCTCAGGCCCTATATATGCGACTAGGCGGTCGCCGTTCTGGCTAGCCGGTCTACTGCCTTGTTACCATCAACTTACTTCTATGTGACCTTGGTACCCAAATCAGTTGGTTAACATTTTGTTATGTTTTTACATAAATACATATTTCTTTTGTATTATTCATCGATCTCTTAGCATTTACTTTTAACATTTAAATATATCCCACCTTCAATGCCTTGATCTCCTAGCCTAGAACTCGTTTTCACGCAATGAACCATTTTTAGAA
>NW_016220501.1:0-1514 GCF_001687245.7 Rhagoletis zephyria
AAAAAAAAACTGTTCCCGATTTTGAAATTCAGAAAAATCCGGATAAAGCGAGTTTATTTTACATAGATTTCATGCAGTGAAAATGCTTATATTGGGATGAAGTCTTGGCCGAAAATTACAGTAAAACTATTAACAGTATAGATAGCTTTTATTTGGAAAAGGGCAAAGCAATATAAGTTCAAAGCTTCTTTAGATCAAAAGTAAAACAAATAAAAGTCAGTGAAAAATTCTTCTTCTTTTAATACTAAAATGCAATATTTCTGACTTTTTTCGGATTTGAGTATTGCTCTTGTCACCGTAGCTGGGTGCTTACTTACCTACTGCCATTGGCAGGATCATGGTTCAATTTCTGGTCGCAGCAACATCAAAAAATGTGTTTCAAATTGCGGTCGCCCAACGGCAGGCAATATCATATGCGAGTGTACTTCTGCTATAGAAAAACTTCTTCGGAGGAGGAGTAAGAGTGTAGATCTCTCCATTTGTGTCACAACATCAAAAAGTATAACAAGAATTTGATGAGAAACTCGGCGAAACATGTAAAAGATGTTTAAGCCCCGAACATGCATTCATCGGAATCAAATATGATATACCCTTCATCTCCAGATAACCTAGGATATAATTTTTAAACTATTTAGGGCGTTTCCCTTAGACTGGAAAAGGCTTGAAGGCTTAAGATTTGTATGAAAAGGAAAAACCCCGGCTTCGTTCTATATTCCAAAAATCAAGATTTCAGAAAACCGCATATAGGTATCAAAAAAAAATGGTGGAAACCGGTTTGGAAACACCGTGTCAATTACTCTATTGTACAAACCGAAAATTCTAAAACAGCTTTTCGAATTCGAGGTCCTACAAGGAAATTGTGCTCTCTCTCTCTCTCTCTTTCTCTCGAAACAGCTAGGTACATTGCATTCTGCTATGATATTCTCGAGTATTGCAAATCTCTGCAAAGTTCAACAATGACCGTGAAGATTGCTTGTGAATGTTTGAAATCTTTATAAGATTTTGTGGAGTCCAACAGAAATGCGTTCGAGACATACTTACAAAGAAACAACAGTACGCAATGTACAACTCGGGTCAGATCAGCAAAGGCACGCTAAACCTTGATACAACTTTCAGCCAGGGCTAAATTCCGTATGGAATCATTTATTTCCCTGATACTTAGATAGTTTGATAACTGCGCTCAATTACAGAATTTCGTCCTACAAATGTGTATGTTAATGCACGATTTAGTTTCATGGCTGATTTGCTCATCGATCTTTTTTGAACTTCACTTTAATTTTTTTTGTCTGCCCTTATGCGCTGCGTAAGTAGTCTTTTGAATAATTTCGACATCCACGGTAGCAAGCTGATAGGCTTATAAATAGGTGGATGGCTGGGTTTTGTCCTTGGCGGGCTTGGCAAACTCGTTATCCTCAGGATGTACATAGAATCCACGAAAAAATCCAACATGAAGCGTTAGAAATCTCAACAAATTTGCATTCTGCGTTCTTCAATGTTGGAATCATTCTGCTCTC
>NW_016220502.1:0-1514 GCF_001687245.7 Rhagoletis zephyria
ATATAATCATTGATTTTTATTTACACTTGGAATGATTTTTCATTAAGTGCTTACACTCTCAAAAGTTTGCGCTTACTTTTTGCATCGATGGAGTAACGCGTTACGATACGCCTCAATACAAAATTTTTCACTTTCTCGTTTACCCACTACATTACAGGTAATAGAGTGGGCAAGCATTTTTANATTTCTCGCTTACCTCCAATGACATGCCCAGGTTAAAGTAATGTGTTCTGTAAACTGGAGTGTATGTGGTGAATTTCAAAAAGTGCTTACCCATCACGATTCCCCACATATTTATATACCCTCAATTTTCTATGGTGTACGAAAAAGTTGAATTTTGCTGCGCCAAATGCAAAGTAAAATTTTGACAGTAGAAAGACCCAACAAACGCCCATGCGAAAGCTACACCTTATTATGCGGTGTGAAATATTTTCACATATCCTATAAAGCACTTCGTGATAATTTTTGCCACTTTTTATACGCATAACCAGAAGCTAATTTGGGTAGGCTATAAAATAATTAGTTAATGAGGGCTTCCCCGCATGCCTCCTAGAAAAAAGTTTCCTAGCTACTATTTACGGGAATATACTTAAGTACATCGCTACCTAAAGGTGAAAGGAGCCAAGTTAATTTTTTTTTCAAAATTTGCTTTTTGATGCAGAATGGCAGATAATACCAAACTGCATCGAATTTTCGTCTCGCCTGAAAATTAAAAAAAAAATGGACTTGGCACCGTTTCACTCTTAGGTGACAAAATGTTTATATTATTAAGCATTACAAATAAAATTCAATAAGTATTTTACGTCCCAATAAAACATATTTCGTATGAAGCTTAACCAAATTTCTTAAAGAAGTATGATTTTTTGTGAATTTAAAGAAAAGCTTTAAAATAACTTTTCCAAAAGTTCTTCTGAAGTACATTCCCCAAAAGCTCTTTTGGAAGCTCTTCATTAAAAAGCGAAAGTATTTGTGGCACTTCATACAAAAAAGAAAGTAGAAAGAAATGACTTTCAGAAAAACCTTTTAGGAGATTTTAACTGCTGAAATTATTTACTGCGTAGTATGTATGACTCCTCAGCCACGTACCAGTCCAGAAATTTGCACATTTTCAATACTTTCCTGAAAGAAAAGAAAATTTTAACAAAATAAACTAAAACGAGAGATGGTAAACTCACGAGGAGTCAATTCCGGTTCTTTGAAATTGTGAAGTGAAATTGAAAAATTCAATATGAGTGAAATTTTATAGCCCAAATCTGTATCGGTGACAAAAATTTTTTTAATGACAAATTTAAACTTTTTCATATATTTTCCGTAATAAAAACCGTGACAAGAATTTGTCACTGATGCAGAATAGAGCCGTTAAGTTCTTCAATTCATCACTTTGTTATATCAGCGATATAGCGATTCCCGATCATTGAAGGCTTTTCCTTCAACATCTAGCAAGTCATTATTGTGAGTTTAAGACAATAAAAACAAGTAAGAAAGTCTAAGTTCGGGCAGAGCCGAACATTAAA
>NW_016220503.1:0-1514 GCF_001687245.7 Rhagoletis zephyria
AATTATCCTTATAAACTAAAGCTATTATTTCTGATTTTAAGTTTTTAGTTTGTTTGCTAGGTTTTACAAGGTAAATGAACATTTTGCAAAACAATATTTTTTATAATATTGTATTTAAAACATTGCTCATAATTAATCAAAAACTAACTATAAAACAGTTTATCATTTGCATAATTTAAATAAAATTATCATGTTTAGTTTTTTTGCAGCAGTAAAAAAAGTTTTAATTTGAAATTAATTTTTAAATAACTAACCCTCACTGACTAATGTATAAAAAAGTGCCTTTGTTTATTTTTACCTTAACTTTCTCTTTAATAAACGTAACAAAATGTTCTTGAAGAGGAGCCAAAGATCAAACCAACAGTGTACGGCAAGCTTTCAAAGAAAATCGTGCAGGAAACACTTTTTCAAAAGTCGGCTCTGACTGACTGCACAAAGAAATTTGTAAATTGTAACATTTTTAAGATTTATATGAACTATTTCTATTTTTTTTACTATGAATGTTTTTTACTAGAATCAAATTACTTTGAATACAAGAAATCTTAGGATCCTCGTTTTTGTCAATCATGTTTGTGTGCAACAAATTGAAATCATGTGCAGCACAAGCAAACCACTCAGCTNCCCTCTATTCTCCTCTTCCAATTTTTGCGCTGCATCGGCGTAGACCCATCATAGGCTGATCGAAGAGCATTGTTTGTGACAAATGTTGTCACTTTGCTATGATGGACACCTTAAAAAAGCAAAATTTAGTTCTTTGTCACACTGAAAAACATTTTTAAACAGTAAAAACAACTTGTTGTTTAACCGTTTCAATAGCAACAAACGCTCACTATTCAAAGAATTGTTAAGACTACTTCGAACGTACTCCGGTATTTATTAACTCAATTAATTTTAAAATGAATTTTGGCAAACTTAATTAGCATTGACTTTGACTGCTAGATTACTCCTTATTTAGCAAATCAATATCAGTCCATTTTTTGACCTGTTTTTTTGTTTGAAGCAATGCTACTTTTTCTGAAGTGCACTTAGGGAATTATGCAAAATTATTACATTGATACACAAAATCGCCTATTTGTAAATGCTAGAGTCATTATTGACAAATATTACAGTGATTTAAAAACCATTATCTTAAACATCAGTCTAGACACCTATTTTACTTTGCTTTCAGTGAAATTTTCAAAAACCAATTTTTGAAAATAAATGGACTGTTCTTCAATCAAATAAATAGTGACCTTTGCAAAAAACTTTTTGTTTTTTACCACTGCCACTCTGTGCCATTAGTTTTTTATGTGTTCAATGTGATTTTCATTTAAATTTAGACAGCTGAAGAAGGCATCAAACGAATGCCAATTAACCCACTGGATAAGCACTTTATAAAAAACAAGGTGGCAAAAAGTGTCTTATAACAGCAGGTATAGGCGTTTACAAAGTTTCGTTTTTTGTGGCTGCGTGATTTCACAATGAACTAATGCACAACTGCTTCTACAAATGTCCAATCTAGTGTTTCTGTAAAA
>NW_016220504.1:0-1514 GCF_001687245.7 Rhagoletis zephyria
GAAATACGTTTATGACAAAATTTTGGAAAATGGGCGTAGCACCGCCCACTTGTGATCACATATATGTATCTCGCTAACTGTTCTAGCAATTTGTACCAAACTCGGTATTTTTTATTGTGCTTGCCACATAAAAGCAAACCGTTGAAAATTGTTGAAATCGGACTAAAATTGAGGCCGCTTTTCATATAACGGTAAATTTCAGATATGCTTGAAATTTCAATATTTCGAAATTTAAGGACGCTAATTTACTTAAAATGTATACACCCCGGCTTATCATGTAGCGGTAGCTTTCGGAAAGGTGAGAAAACATATATTTAATACTTGCGCCGGGTATTTAATGTTCGGCTCCGCCCGAACTTAGACTTTCTTACTTGTTTTTGCTTAAAAAGAATCCAGTCATAGAAGTATAAGGAATCTGCGATTTTCCCATTACGAGAAAAACGACGAGAGATTTAAGGGATCATTTGTTATTAATGTCACATCCGGAATTATCATCACTTAGGTCTACATTTGTGAATTGTGAATTTGAAGAAATTGAGATAGATATACATACATTTTAGAAGACAATATTACAAATTACATTTGAAATAAGTTATCTTATTTATTGAGGAAATTTAGAAAAAGATTCATTTATGATCGTTTTTAAAGATCTATAAATTTTTTTCAATATTCATTTTCCAGCAGTTGGTCATGCACGAAATATTGATTCATCTTCAAAAACTGAAGAAGGTACTTCTTGTACTTGAAGGTGTATTTCTTCGTCTCCTCCAGTCAGTGTATTTATGTACTGTAGCAACTACTAATTGCGTATACCTTTCCAATTGCCGCTAGTAATTCCGACAAGTCTCTTTTGTAATTTTTTATCAAATTTTCTGCATTCCAAGCGGGGCGTGTACTTGTTTGTGATCGCGGTTTCTTTGTGCAACCATCAGTGAGTGGATATTGAAATGAATGGTGGGCAACTCGCTCGATTATTCAACAAAATTAACCAACAAGAAAATAAAGTGCTTTGTACGAAACTTTTCCAAGTCCATACATTGCATACATATTCATATGGGATCCGTGGCAATAATTAGCGTACAAAATAACCTTCAGGCTTAAANTGTATGTATGTGAGTAGATATTGGTCTACTATGTAGAAGTGGTTATTTATTCAGATATTAAATTACATTAGGGGTATTCTCTGAGTCTTGCAAAGACCTTGCACGGTGCACGGATTGCACGGTTTGCAAAGCTGTCCCATACGAAAACCGGTTTTTACCGTGCAATCCGTGCAATCTGTGCACCATGCAAGGGCTTTGCAAGACTCAGAGAATACCCCTATTCTTTAATCGCATGAATATATTGCACTTTGCACTTAAGAGCAGAGGAATTTTCCGTTATTAATATGCATATATTTTCCTTTAGCAACGAGAGCTCTGACCGCTTAACGAGCTTTTTGTGGCAATAGAAACATCTCGCCATGCAGACTAGAGGTGGGTAACTCAACTCAGAGTTGAGTTATTGAGTTGATT
>NW_016220505.1:0-1514 GCF_001687245.7 Rhagoletis zephyria
AAAATAAAAAGTACGTATGGACATTTTCTTACCGTTAAAAATTCTTTCAGGGTCAATATTAATAAAAACCTTTTCAATGGAAATTTTAGTTACGTAAAGCCAAGTAACGTCACGTCAGATAATTCAGCTGATTAAGCATAAAGCAGACTAGATTTTTACATTTTAAAACTTGGAAAATTAACCCTAAATATTTCCAATATTGCTACAAAAGCTTTTATACAAATAGTCTGGCCCAATTCGCAGAGTTTTGTAATTTTGTCATCGAAGTCAAAATCCACTTGTTTTTGTAACGTCACGCCAGCGCGCAAGTATCTTTAAATAGCTAGCAGTTGTATTTTTTTACTGAATAAGGGGCCATTTAATTGCTGTGCAATTCCAGAAACCCCTTTCTAAAATTTTGACTTTTTCAATTATTTTTTTTTTAACATTTTGTTATACGAGTGTCACGTAACGCCAGTTTGAAAATACCCATATAGCAAAATTCAACGACATATTTCAAAATATACGAGATTTATTAGTAACTTTAGAATATCTCTGTAAGGAACTTCCATGAAAGTGTAAAAGGTTTCTAACTTATCAGGTAAAATTTAAAATTAGTCCGTTACATTGATGGTAACAAGATATACTTATGCTGAATAATTGTGGGATTAGAGTAAATAAGTCCTCTCGTAAATCGGTAATGTATACGAAATCTATGTTTAATCTTTAAGACTATGTTTGATCTAAAGTCGTCGGAGCTGTAAAGAAAGACTTTCCCATATGTTTAGAAGCCACAAGTTTCTTTAGAGGAACAAAAAAAAATGAAAAATTTTAAATTAGTATTGTTTCTACACATAGCGAAATTAAATTCCTAAAAGCTGAGATTTTCCAATTTTTTATTAATATAATAATATAATAATGTACATACTAAATTATAAATTACATTATTTATACGAAAATTTGTTGTGACTTATGCTAAGACCGGAAACCATTTCTTTAATCACATTCCAAACTATCGATGNGTGTTGATTAATAATTATAGTCGAAAGCATTACTCCACTGCTACTTGCAGTTGTTGACGAAACCCCATTACTTTGAATTTGCTCCATCAAAAGAGACCGCACGACGTCAGCCTGCCGATCATTATGTTCTAGGAACATCGGCCGATAAGGATTCGAATCAACGTCATAGACAATTCCACATTGGCAAGGACAGAAGTAGTAAATCTCTCCACTTTGGCCAATTAAAGATCTGGCAAAGAAGTTATTAGAACTGGGTAATAATCGAATATGCGGATTGTTCGATCGTTCGAGAGCGAATTGAATGACATCACTCACTTCTGCTTCAATGAAGTTTGGAGGCCCACCGGAGGCGACCCTTTGATTCAAATCGCCGTTTTGTGCAAGAAGGATGCGTATTGAGCGATGATTCATGGCTAGTGGTAATTGAAGAGACGTTTGACTTGGTACTTAGAAACTGAATATACTATCTCAGCCATAAACTCACTGATGCTAAGTGCTAGTTTCGACGCATTT
>NW_016220506.1:0-1514 GCF_001687245.7 Rhagoletis zephyria
AAAAAAAAAAAAATTAAGTTATCAGAATAATCTTTGTGCAGTTCGTGTGCTTTGTTAACTTACTCATTTTACTTCTATATAAGGCGGTATTACTATACTCCCTAGAGTATTGCGGCATAAAATTTAGTAAATCTGCGTTTTTAGTTTTTTACCAGGTAGTCAGGATTTTTTCCAAAGGACCATAAATTATAATGTGGTTGTTCACGCTTGCCTGGTTATCAGGTTATCTGGTTAAAAATAATTTTTCCGTAGTGCACTTTGTTACTGTACAACAATAAAATTCACAGAAACATTCTTTTGAACTAGATAACCTGGTAACCAGGCAAGCGTGGGTATCAATTTAAAGAAAAATTCAAAACAAGATTAATAATTACTTTTGTTTTTAAATATCCTTTTGGAAAATTTCAAAAATGTCCTATTATCCTTCAATATTTTTAATTTTTAATGCATTTTGAGGAATCCTAGTCCTAGTTAAATTTAAAGCTTATAAATATGTATAAGGATATTGAATTTAAAAATAGCATTAATTTTTTTAATTTCCCTTGGGAGAAATCCTGCCGTAGAATTAAAAATTTAAAGATGCAGATTTTAATGCGTTCAAATATGGGAAACATCGATTTTTTCGCATTTTCAAAGTTTTCATGGATGATTAATTCAAGTTATTAACTAAAACCAGAGACCCAAAATAATTATTATCCCAATATTTGGGATCAAAAACGTCACCTTGTTTTAAGATAAATTTTTTCGTCTTTGTATAATAATTATTTATGAAAAATATATTTTTTCGTCTCGCGGGACGATTATTTTACGATTTTATTATGGGACTTTTATTTTTTACATCTCTCGGGACGTTTATTTTAAGACGGAAGTGATTTACGTCTTCCCTCAATAGTATGGGACTTTTATTGAAATGAAACTTCTTGAGTTCGGAGTTTAACGGTTTAAAAAATTAACGCCACGATTGTTAACTTAAATTCACGATACAGATTGGTGAAGTGGTTTTCGAGATAGAAATATTTGACATGGGTGGGCGGGTCACGCCCAGTTTCCAAAAGAAATTTTACCAAAAAAACTATTTTTCGCTTAAGAAAAAGGGGGAAATTTGAAGCCATTCACGCAAAAACCCATTCAAACAATATCTGTTATATTTTCAAAGGCACACAGCTGTAAAAGGTCTTATTTTATTCTTTAATGTGTAATTAATATGTATATAAACAAATAAGAACAATTTGGTAATTGCTGAAAGTGCAAAATGGAAAAGAACTTGAAATATTACCTTTTTGTTAATTACGAGTGACAGATTCCAAATTGTTACAGTTTATTTCCAAAGAGGAGCACATATTTTTCTTAACGCCTAATGCGTTTTCCAATATTACATTTACTATTTGCCATGATTTTTGAATGTTTCCGTTTTGAGCTGAAAAAGTTATACTCAAAAAACTTACAAAAGGTATCAAAAAAATTAAAATGAAAATTGTCGTTTTATTTACTTTGGCTGTTTATAAAAATTAAAA
>NW_016220507.1:0-1514 GCF_001687245.7 Rhagoletis zephyria
TCAAACGATTTTTGAAAAGCTGTCGCCTTGAAATTGTTTTGTTTCCTAGCATTTCGCAAAATAACTGCTTGAATTCAATACAACATGATAGTCCTTTTCCAGGTACTTCACCATTTGCAAGTTTTACATTTTATTACTATTTTTGTGAACACAACTGTACATATGTACACACATACGTAATACCTTTGCTTTGTTTTAAGCTAATGAACTGCTATATTGATAATATTATATCGATGGCTGAGTGGAAGATCGACCTATCTCGGCAGTCATTTCGAAAATGCCCTATTTCGGAAAACTTTTCAGAAACGCCCTACTTCAGAATTTTATTGTAGAATTCACTATTTCGGAATTTTATTGAAAAATACCCTTTTGGCTGAAGAACGCCAAGAATACGTCACACTCGGGCGTGTGAGGGGAACTATTTTGTTTCTTGTATAGTGAAATTATAAATAGGGACGCGCCACTGTAACAAGTTTTGGTTATTTTGTTTTTGTTTTTTAACGATAACTATTTCTTTTTATGAAAGTGTTGCTCGTTATATAAAAAGCCGAATATCATACTTTGTACAGGAATTAAAAAAGCTATAATGTAAATAGAGAATATATATTTCAGCAAGTTTTGACTTTTTTGTTCAAAAAATGTTAATTTTTTGATGAAAATATAGCTTACTATCTAAACAAAAAAACATGTAAATCAAAATTTTAAACTCTGCAGAACATTTATAAAAATTCGACAAGTTTGAACCTATGTTCATCAAGATCTGAAACATTTTAATCGGATTTTTGAGAGTATGCAGTTTTGTAACCCATTAAATTTTAGTATAATATAGTGTAAGTTTGAAGGAGCTAGAGCTAACCGTTGATGGACCAAGTGAGCAACACCCTCCTTAAAAAAAAATACCTTCAACTCACATGGTTTTTGTTAAAGAACGAGGTTCTCTTCCGATTTGCGGCGGCCTTGATATTGTCGCACACAAAGAGGAGGGACCTACAGTTATACGCCGATTCCGAACGGCGATTGTATTTTTATGAGAAGCTGTTTTTCATGGCAGAAATACACTCGGAGTTTGGCCATTGTCTGCCGAGGGGCTTCTGCTGTTAAGAAAAAAACCTTTTTCTGAATTTTTTTGCCATGTTGCTTTGACCAGGACTTGAACCCAGGCCCTGCGGAATGGTAACGCGCACTGCTAACCACTACACCGCAGATAAAAAATAATAAACATTAAATAAAGGAAAGGGAAAATGAAGTAATTCCAACAGAATTAAAATTTTGCCATGAATTAATTAAGTTAGTTTTTATAAAACCATATTTAGGAGAGTGGGGATTTTACGGAACGGTTATTGTTTGATTAATTCAATTATATCCCCATGTAGGCAAAACATAAATTTTAACTGATAACATAAACATAAATTCGAACTTTCCCCTGAAAATATAAATACCCTGCAGTGAAAAATTATCAATTGTGAAAACTAACCAACTTATAGTTAGCTTTTTGGCGAGATTTCGATTAATAC
>NW_016220509.1:0-1514 GCF_001687245.7 Rhagoletis zephyria
GGTAATCGCCGACTAAATTAAGGTTCTCCTTTAAGTTTTTTCGTGGTATCACAAAGGACAATCTCTTAGTTGTCCAAGTGTATCCCAACCATTTGTGTGGGGCAACCACTTTCACCTAACCCAACCTAACCTGTACTTCTTTCAGCTATTGAAAATGTTGGTCACATTAGTCATAGCTGCGTACATTTGAGGAGCAACCTATCTTCTGGATTCTGCATCATACAATCGATGAGAATTTGTTGTGGTGTCTGGTTCAAGAAACAGTAGAAATTAATTAATAAAAATTTAGCCATTCATTACATTTATGTATCTCACATTCTGTATAGTATTTAATATTTACTTGGTATTAAACTTTTCCAATACAATTAAATACCCATTTCCTATCCGTCCNTATGTTCTGTGACGAGCTGAGTATTTGCTAATTTCTTTTTTGTTCTAAAAAAAAAGTCACTCTTCCTGCTGGCTCTGTATACCAAAACCACTTTTTTGCTTTCCCATTCATGCCACAACTGTTACGTTCAAGCCGCAGACAAAGCCAAAGTCAAAGTGGTTTGTTCCTTACGCTATTGCCCTGCCATTGCCATTGCCGGATTCGCATTTAACGCAGCGTAATTATAGTTTCCTCAATTATCCACACTGTCCAACTAACCGGCTGGAAGTCTGTGTCGTCTGTGTCGTCTTTGTCGTTCGTCCGCATGGTCAACACATGCGGCATGTGTACAGATACACAAACGGGCATAAGAGCTCATTCGTGCAAGCACTTTGTTCTAAGGTTGTGATAACCAGTTGAATGGCTGTTGTTTTTAATATCAGCTGAGTGCATTTTCAAGTTTTATGCACATTTGTATGTAGATATGTATGTATGTGTGTGTGTGCATCTCCCTTTTCCTTTCATACACAGGATATTCATGTACGGTAATTTATTGAAGATGTGTATGTACTACATAAGCAATTTCCTTTCCAGAAATAGTTGCAGGTTGTTAGTTTTGGAATTTTTTTTGCACAAGTTTTTTGTATACACATACTGTCGGTGTCAAATGTAAGTGTACCTTGTAATATAAAATTCACAATTATTTCATGAAAAATTGTTTTCATTGATTATTTATAAGTTTCATTCTATAACATACCACACTTTATATAAAGTTCACAAAAATTCAAACAATTTTTATCAAAATTTCAACATTTTCATTCCGAATTTCTAGAAAATTTTCGAGTATGCAGTTTTGTGGTCCGTTCAATTTTAGTACAACAAACTGCAAGTTTCAAGTCGCTAGAGATTTCGTTGATTTTTTAGATTTTTTTTTTTGTGGAGGGTGTCGCGCGTTTTCTTCCATATAACGCGTGATTCAAATCTATGTTTCGGTTGAGCCATTTCAGATAGTTCAGTGGTAGTAGTCAATTGACATTAAAATATGGTGTTTGTTTTTCATTTCGCAAAAAGCTGTTTGTTTTAATAACTCACCCCATACTGTGTTGTTTTTAATAAAGTAAAGTTTCATCAAAAGCTCTATAGC
>NW_016220510.1:0-1514 GCF_001687245.7 Rhagoletis zephyria
AGATTTCACAATAACGTGTAGACCCTTGGCTACAAGCTTGTGTAAAATTTTTTGTGATCGGGTTACCCATTCGGACACAATAGCTCGAAATCATTGGGCAAATAACTAGACCGTTCCCAGTTAAATCGTTATTTGGTTTTCTTCAATCAACAATTGCACCAAGATGACGTCATGCACAAAGCTGTTTCTGTCCAATTCACAAAGAGCGGATTAGCGCTACCGCGATGGGCGCAATCTCTATTTCTCTCAATCGTGCTTTCAACTAAAATCAGTGTTGCCATTTTAGCCGTTTTCCGGCTAGATTTAGCCGGTTGCGAAAGCAAACAGCCGAAGAAAATTCGGTTTAGGCGGCAGCCGATTTGTTAGCCGCTTTGCCAAAAAAAAATTGCCGTTTTTAGCCGATTTCAATGATTTTTATTTTAAGCACATATACAGTGACCCAAATATAAAGTGGGACGCGATATTTTATCAAGTTTTGGCTATTATTTAGTTAATTTAATGTTTATTATTTTTTAGGAAAATATAGTTGATTACTTAAAAACAACAATTTGAATCCAACTTAATACTTTGTGAAAATAGTCTGCCTTGTCCTGAGTTTCGCACGAAAAAATATCACCCGAAAATTTTTATTCCGCCCATAGTAAATACATGGAAACCAAAAGTAAAAAGTGAACCGGTTTGGGGAAAATCAAACTCATGATAAGGCTTATTATGAAAATTCTGCAAATTTTCACCAACATTTTTAACTTTTTAATCAACATCTTTAGAAATGTAAAATTTTAGTATAATAAAGTAAAAATTTAAAGTACCTAGCATTTATCGCTGATTTTTGCCAATTTTTTGTTGACGGTGTTTCGCATATTTTATATATAAAAAAACTTGTCGAACATACTTTGTATGGCAAAAAAATCGTAACGCCGCGCCAGTCATTAAAAAAATGCCAAAAATCAGCAGTAAGTCCTCGCTAATTCAAATTTGCACCTCATTAAACTAAAATTTAATAGACTACAAAACTTGATACCATAATTTTTACTAAAGATGCTGACTAAAAGTCTAAAAATTTTGGTGAAATTTTGCAGAAATTTAATAATTTTTGCACAAAGCCCGAAATTTGGATTTATATGGTGTTTGTTAAGTAATCAGCTATATTTTCATAAAAAATTAACAAAAATAAATAAAAATAGCCACAACTTGCTAAAATGTCGCGGCCCAGTTTATATTTGGGTCACTGTATTTTTTTTTTAAGAACGTAGCGGGGATTTTTTCACAGAATTTACTATAGAATTGTATCGTGGTGCTGATATCCTAAGTGTCGCTTATTATTTCTCTCTGACAGGTATGTGCAGAGATGGAGCAGGTCTTTAAAAACGAGAACACTTCAAATATATGGACATCAAAATAAACGTGCATAGTTTAATTGTTAAAAACCGGCTTGTTCAATAAAAATTACTGGCCTTTCTTCTCGAAATAACGTTTCCCAATTTTCATCAGCCTTTTCACTGCTTTGTGTGTTC
>NW_016220511.1:0-1514 GCF_001687245.7 Rhagoletis zephyria
ACCAAAGTTATAATACCATTTCATGCTCATGAAAGGTATAAAAAGTAGACCCCTGTTTTTTTTATTTTGAAATTAAAAAATATTTAGAGGTCACTCAAAGCGCTCAAAGTTTTCAATGTATTTTTATATGGGAAAAATAAAATTTTTCGTAGAAAGGGTATAGAATTCTTGAAAATCAATATTTTTTGATCGGAAAACTCTGGTTCTCTTCAAGATACTTCAATAATAATACCAAATTGTTTACTTAACAATTTTTTAATAATAACGATTTTTTATTGGTCGCCCCATTCCATTTTTCAGGGTTTTTGTGGGGTTTTGGTGGACCTTTAAGTTATAGTTGCGATGAAAAAATGGTTAACTAAACAATTGAGTATTATTATTGAGAATCTCCTGCAGATAAACAGAATTTTCTGTTTCTGAAAAGTTGTTTTTTTTCCCCATATAAAATACATGCAAAACTTTGTGCACTTTGAGCGACCTCTAAATATTTTTTGATTTCAAATAAAAAAATAGGGGTATACATTTTTTCGGTGTAGAACAATCCTAGGGGGTGAAAGCATAAAAATTCCGACTTTACTTTTTCACATGCATTTTGGGACCACCCTAATGCACNCACACGAGCTAGAACACAAGCAGTGCGAACACTCAATATGCACAGTTGTTGAATGTGGCCAGTGTCATCGGCATGTCTCCCACTGCTTTTCTGTTGACAAGTTCCATGCAATGAACTAACTATGCTGCTTGCTGCTACCCACACGAGCGTTCTAGATACATACATACATAGTCTACTTGTAAGCAAATTCTCCTCAGCCAATCTTTGTGTGGGTATGCGTGCATTTTTGATGCCTGCTAATCACTTTTTGCGCCCATCGGCAGTGCCATTAACTGCGACCTACAAAACTAACTAAAGCTCCATCAGCGTCAAACTACAGTCCACTCCACCACCAATCGGCCACATGCACCAGACAGCCGTCGATGGTACATCGAACATTTTCACATCATAAATACTGGAAAATTCACATTTTCCTTCCTTTTTCCTAAATATCTGCTAGTCACTGCAGCTAAATCCTTTTGTATTCTATTCGTTCATATATCAACTTGAAGCAGCCATTCGACAACAAAAATATCTATAACTACAATATTCGTCGTGTTGTTTATTCCCATCCTAGTCTGCTTGGTCAACGATCTGCCAGTTCGCCTCACCAGGCATTCGACCATCAACGATTCATAGCCAATCTGCCGCCGCAGTTACCAATCTGGCGAGACCAAACGTTTTTGCCATTCATGCCTAGCCTACTATTTACTTCCTAACTCGCAACTACTGGCAAGCACTTGAACCCAGCTAAACTTCGCTATGGACCTCCATACACACACACATACACACTCCTGCAATTGCTTTCCCATCTCTTACCACACTGGCGTGCCCATTCATCTAACTATTGGCATCCATTGGCCGTGCTATCAAAGAATGTATTCATAGTCATGCATGCGCATAGAGAGATTCCACTTACTTT
>NW_016220512.1:0-1514 GCF_001687245.7 Rhagoletis zephyria
CCCTTGTCCTGACATATGTCCGTACGTCTATCAGTCAGTCATCGTCAAGCTCGTAAAGTCATTTTGTCAACACCCCCACGTCCCCTCTATTGCTCAAGCGCAACACCCACACCAAAAAAAAGATAATCTAGCACCTCATCTCGAAATTTTCCTACTCTGTTTCAACCAATTAAATATACGATTTTCATATTCCTGTTTTTTTTTCTTTATATTTCACCAAAATACTTATTCCTAGTAAAAAAAAAAAAACAAATTTAAACCTCTCTAATTAAATTCGAACTCTAATATATCCAAGGAAAACTAACGCTAGGTACAAACACCAAAACTAAGAAAAAAATTAAACACAGATTAAATGTAGGTTTATAACTAAGCCTAGATACTAACTCAAAAAAATTCATGAATTTAAAGATTTGTTCTAAACCTTGTATTAAATGCAAAAATATCTTAAACCCAAATTATGTAGTTCACTTAATCAGTAGCTTTTAGCTATTTTCGCCTAAACCAATATATGCAAGCGTATGGAAATGAAGGTACACTTAGGTCTCTTTTTATGCGGCACATGCGTTCCTCAGAAAGCCGTATAAAAAAAATCCGCATAAAAAAGTTCTTTACTTTCATACAAAAACAGGGGATGCGTTCCAGCATTTTCAAAAACCATAAATTGAGATACTCCAAGCAAAAAATTCTAAAAAACCGCATAAAAAATCCAGTGAGGCATTATTGAGCAAAAAAACTATTTATTTCTACATTTCAACACTTATTATTCCATGTAAAACCGAACATTAATGAAATAAATAATATCTTATCTGTATTTTGGCCAAAAAAAAAAAATACCACAATAAATACATGAATTATGTAAGAATACATAAAAAAAAATGTAGAAAAAAAGGTTTTTTCTTAACAGCGGTCGCAGGCAATGGCAAACCTAGGAATGTATATCTGCCATGAAAAACAGCTTCTCGTAAAAATACAATCGCCGTTCGGACTCGGCGTAAAACTGTAGGTCCCTCCCCTTTGTATGACAACATCAAGGCGCACACCACAAATTGGAGGAGAAGCTCGGCCAAACACTAACATGTGTGTAAGCGCCAATCTATTATTATTATTATCATGTAAGAATACAAAGACAAATTATTGATCAGAAGCATTGTCTTGTACACACTGAAAAAAGTAATAAAAACTCTCAAAAAAGCAAAATTTCTACTGCGAAATAATGGTTTGAAAAACCGCATAAATTCAAATCCGCATAAAAAAAAATCCGCATAAAAAGAGACCTAAGTGTATATAAATGCATTTATGTTTGTATCTATGTATCTATCTATGTATGTATATATTTCTGCAAGTGTAGCTCAATTCATCCACATACATACANTAAATGCATTTATGTTTGTATCTATGTATCTATCTATGTATGTATATATTTCTGCAAGTGTAGCTCAATTCATCCACATACATACATATGTAAATACTAGCTTACACCCGCGGGTTTCACCCCGCGCTTTTATACAAATATG
>NW_016220513.1:0-1514 GCF_001687245.7 Rhagoletis zephyria
AGTGCAATTTAATTGGTATTTCAGTGAAGAATACAACAAAAGAGCTTCATATTTAACAGGGATATACACGCAAAGGACTTGTCAGACAACGCTAGAGACAAGAGACACTTGTGAGAATCTGCAAAAAGAACATAACTTCCCCTTTATTAAAAATATTTTATTTTTATTTATTTATTTTTTTTGCGGGAAATCATATTTCTAACTAAGTACATATAAAACTATATCTATGCTAAGGATAATTATTATTATATTGTTCGGAGGATAAATCTAAGTATCTACTGTGCCCCCTTCACGGATTTATGGTGTGTAGGAGCCTAAATCTAAAGATTTCACTTCGCTCTCGGTTATTAACTGTTCACCCAGATCTCTTTGGCTCCTCTTTTCCTAAGCCACGAAAGGGCTCTCGGGTGATGAAAGGTGTCTATGCTCCTTTCTTCGCAGAGAACCCAAACACGATTGCTCAGACCAAGAGTATTGCCGAGGCACTCCGTAATCAGTTAAGAGTTACCTGATGAGTCTGGGGGCCCTGATAACCGCTGGGCTGTCAGTCAAGACCGCGATGTTCTGATTCTGGTAGTTTTATCTGATGAAGCGGCTCCTGAAGTTTTCGAGGGAAACATTTTGCGGAAGATGGCGAATACCACAGACAAAGGAACGATGCGCTATATGAGTTTTACAACGATATAGACATAGTGAGGCGGATTGAAGTACGGCGACTCGGTTGGAGTACGAATGAACCGAAACAATCCAGCTATAAAAGTATACAACGCGGGTCGTCATACTGATAACAAAGAAAGAAGAAAACCTTCTCTGCTATGAAAATACCAGATGGAGAAGAACTTGGCTTCACTGCGCGTTTTCAATTGGAAAAGAAGAGAAGCGACTGGCGTGCTTTGTTGATTAAAGCGCCGTTTAATAAAAAGAAAAAGAATAATGAAGGTAACACCTTTATTTTTTTAAGACTAAAATACATAAAATCGCCTAAAAAAATCAAAACTAGCGCGTTTTTCGCTTTTAGTACTAAAACTTTAAATTCTTAGTCATTCGAAAATCATATCTTGCAAAGTAAGAAGTTTCTAATGCCACTTTTGGAAAAGCCGTGACGCAATTCTTTTCACTATATCTTTTTTGGTTTGAAAATATAAAAATTAATTAATTTTATTTTCAGTCTTTAAGATTTGCATGAAATTTAATAAAAATATTCACCTCACACTCCCACACATACAAACACATGCACCTACATATATACATACATAAATATCTATACGAGTACAAAAAATAAATGCTCGCTTTTATCTGCTTAAATATTTATGCACATTCCCAAGGTACTAAAAAGCTTTAAATAGTTTAGATGTGTGAGCAACTGTGCATTAATTTTATTCACTCAAAATATTTCAGCGATGCAGATTCTCCAGGATGTGTGCTGTGGGTTGCTATGAAGCACCTATGCATACAAAAATGCATCTGTGCTCATACGTACATACATATGTATAAGGGTATGTATGTAGATATAT
>NW_016220515.1:0-1514 GCF_001687245.7 Rhagoletis zephyria
TGCGCAGGCGTTTAGTTTTTCGCATCGTGTTTTTACATATTCGCAATTTTAATTTTTTTNTTCCGAATTCGTTCAAAATAAGCTAATTTAAAACACAGAATTCTTTCAGTGTTCTTCCGGGGTTTTTGGACATGGACTGTTTCTTCAATTAAATAGTGTTCGCTTTATTTTTGTGGAAACGAAACATGTTTTGCAAGGTATGGATCATTTCTACACTCTTTCTTCAAATATTTCTCGTATTCCGGCTGTGCGCAGGCGTTTAGTTTTTCGCATCGTGTTTTTACATATTCGCAATTTTAATTTTTTTCATAAAATCAAATGGTGGTAGTTCATGATTGTGTGTGGATTAATATCACAACACTGAGGATTTGGCAATAACGTTTTTCATCTATAAAAAAAAACAACACTTACACTAACTTTATTGTAAGAACAACATTTTTTTTTTATGAATCGACATACTTTAAGCTTTGTTGACGCTATTTGCATTTTAATGAGGAAATAGCGTCAATGACTTTATTTCCAAATTTTTGTTTGACTTTATTTCGCTTTTAAAAAGGTAATAATGTCAATTGACTTTATTTCGCACCAGGGTGGGAAATAAAGTCAATTGACCTTATTTCCATTGACCTTATTACCTGTCACCCCGATTAAGTTCACATTTAGAATGCATATTGCTTACATGAAAAAAAATAACTACACAAAAAATTTTGGCAGTTATGTGGCGCGTGAGTCTATATAATTAACAAAAATTTAAATTGAAATATATGGAGAATTTTGTTTGTTAAGGTCAAATCTAGCACGTTAGGTAAAAAATGTAGCTAAAAAGCAGGTCGCGGAAAATTTTGGCCGCGAACGATTAATAGTACGACCGTCTCATATTAGCTCGTTTTGCGATTGTATTTTACCGCTGTAAATATTTAAGAAAACGGTCGTGAGCGAAAACATTTTCGCCTGCTTCGCATGCACGCGCAAATACACACNTGTTTTATGAATATGCGTATGTAAATATCGTTCGTGATCTTAACGATCATAAGCATCCTCGTAAGAGATCGTTAACGCTTTTATGCGCCGTGGAACTTTATAAATCACTTAGTCTGTTCCTTTGAACTTCGGACTAAAACCTGTGGAACTGTCAAACTACAATTTTACGCTCTCAAATGAGAGTAAAAGGAGAACAGATGCATAAGTGCATAGGAACGCAAAAAGCACTATTTCCTGTTAAAACGTCAGTCGGTTTGTTTACATGTCATTTGAACAACACTGATTTAGCTGAAATATCACTGAATAATTATTAAAATCTATACATATTCAAATATTGCGTTGTTTACTTCCATTTTTTAACAAATAAAAGGTTCTTAGCTTTCACCGCTTTCAGTTTTTGTTTGCACATGTAAATCAGCTGATCGTTTGACACTTTTCATGAACTTACAGGAAAAAATACTCCGGACTAAATCCTGTAACTTCTGACTAGGAACAGTTGCTCAGTTACTCTCTCAAATGTGTTCCCACTTACA
>NW_016220516.1:0-1514 GCF_001687245.7 Rhagoletis zephyria
ACCTTTAGGGGGAGCAAAAAAATCTGCGAAAATAAAAACAACAGCGGCAGTGACATTGGCAGAGCAGAAGCGACAACAGTTGCACACAGTCACGTGGCAATAAAGAATGCCATAAATAACAAAGCGAATGACAATACAACATTGAAGCAAAAAAACGAAAAAGCTATGGGAGGCGAAGAAAAGGGGAAAAGACGACCAATGTTGCCATATTCACAGTTTTAACTGCAAAATATAGTTTTTGAGACAAACTTGCTGGTTTTCAAATTACCTTCAAATTTATGATTTGAACGAATTAATTAAAATATTCCTTTATTTTCTTATAAAAAGGCGCGATGAAATTGCAGCGTTTACTCTGTGAAAAAAATGGTTTCAGCTGCTCTTTTCATTCCAGTAGCCAGAGAAAATGTTGAAATTCAATTTAAATAAAACCTAACGAGAAAAAATTAGAAACTCCAGCACTTTCAAAATTGAAAATTTTCAAAGGTTGTACTAAATTTAAGGTACAAATTTCATATAAAAAAAACCAGCAAACTAATTTGCTAAAATTATATAAATATAAATTTATATGTAAACGTACTTTTATGCTTTGCCGTTCGCATATGTTTACACATCGAATTTCATGATGCCTTTTTTTTTATTAAAATACGTATTTTTCGAACTAATAATGTTACTTCATTTTAAATAAGTCGGTTTTTGGTATGTTTCATGCAACTAAAATACGAACATTTTTCAAAAATAGCTTCGATGTTGAGGGTTAAAGTTTTTTCCATAAATATATATATATATTTTTTTGGCAAACAGTTATAAAAATCTGGCCACACTGAAGACGTTAAAAAACGGAGAAGACAAACAAAAGTAGGGGAGTGAGAAGAATTCCGAATAAGAAGAATTTCTTAAGAAATCATTTGACAATGCAGCGGTGCCGCGGAAACAATAGAAATTCAAACGTAAGAAATCGCAGCAGGTTGTTGATAAATTAAGTAAGCAAAAGTGGTAGGCGAAACCTAGGAAAAAGAGACTCTCGTACGTAAAAATTGCCTTTTCTGAAAAACTTCTATCAGGCAGTTTTTCATTATAAAAGCATTGTAGTTGGATGTGGGAGTATGGTTCTTGGTTTCCGGCTTTTAATTAAAAATTGTACGTTACAAACACACGTACATACTTCTGCTGTCATAACAATAATGTTAAGAGTGCAGTATTAATATGTACAACCGCGCGGCCGTATTAGTGCTTATAGACTACAGAGTACAGGTCAGGTCGCAAGTTTGTTCGGGTGTTTAAATTATGAAACTATATGACTTTTCTAACTTCCTAAAACTCAAAACATAATCATATAATCAACAATTTTATTGAGCTTGGAACCGTTTTTAATGAAAAAAATTGTAGAATATAATTATTGTAAGGCCATAAATAACAAAACCAAATAACTTAGGGACGAGCACACCTAAAAGTTAAGCAATCTAAAAATACGAACGAAAAATGACACTGAAGATGGCACAACGCCGAAACCGGTT
>NW_016220517.1:0-1514 GCF_001687245.7 Rhagoletis zephyria
TTTGCCCTGAAATTTAATTATAGATATTACATTTTTTTCACTTCCAAAACTAAATATTTAATGTTTCATTTTGCCTACGTCAATATTATTTATTGTGACATACTCACACTAAAACACACACATGTCAGCACTTCATTATGCCCTTATGCTATTTCCATTACGTTGCTGCAAACTTAATATACTTTTTCTCTAGGCAAGCAATTACGTATGAAAAAAGCAAACTTTATATGCAATAATTACAGTAATTGTTCTAAAAAAAAAGAGAAACGACATTCACCTGTTTGCCATACACACGTGCTACAAATAAGGGTTAGAACTACGGCAAGCCAAAATCGGCGTAAATGGGGTGAAAAGTCGGAGTAGAAAACCAAACTGTAGTTGATTTTTCTATATCCCTAGTTTTCTGGTTATAATTCAAAGATATTTGTATTCATATTATAAAAAAATTTTCATACCTTTCACTATGAACAACTTAAGTAAAAGGTCTGAAGTTCTAAGAAAAAGCAATTTGCTTAGGTTTTATGTATACGGCCCAATATCTTTTTTTTAAATGCAGAGACAATTTTTTTTTATGTGCCGGTCCTTCTGCGACCAAAATATAGAACCAAATTAATGTTGGTTGATAGTGTCATCTCTTCTATTACAAACAAGTGTAGTATATATAACGGAACGAGCGGCAAAAATAATCCTTAAAATTACCTTCCAACCAATGATACAGAGAATAAATTATGATAGTTGTTCCGTTTCGAAACAATATTTTTGTTTTACAGAATAATACTCGTACCAAAATTTAGTTAAATTTTCTTGAATAAATTATTTTTATCATACATTTAGAATAGTCAGAGTAGCATACTTTTATTGAAACTAAATGCATTTGTAAGTTTAAAGTTAAGTAAGTTAAAGCAAGTCATAAAAAAGCGAAGTAGATCGTGGATAAAGCAGAGTAGCGTTGTAAATTCGAAATTTTCCCCAAAAATCATAGTAAATCTACTACGATCGTAGTGGAGTCCTAATGTTGGTACAAATCCATTGTGTGCTCCCGTGCCGAGAACACGCAGCGCAGCGCAACAATTCTCTTGTGAGTTCACTAGCCAATGAAACGCTTTGACGCTTCGCACAATTAAATTAGAGTTAACAATAGTTTATGATTTTAATAGCCTGCAATTTAATGCATTCGTTTTTTTTTGCCTTACATATGTGTACGTTTGTATTGTGAATGCATGTATGTGAGCGCGTGTTTGGCTTGGTTTAAAAAAACTTGAATTGCATAATTAGCTTCACGTTGTAGCGGTTAAGTGAGGATTATATGAACTTTAGTGCACTTTTAGGCGGCAGCTAAAATGCATAATTGAATTATCAAACAAATGCCTGGAATAATGAAGATCTTAATTAATTTACGTTCAAATATGTATATGTACATACATACTTATATGCACACACTTGCATAAGTATGTCAAGTGGCGTACTTTTTTAAATTTAATAAAAATGTGTGAAGTGCAGCTCCTCTACATAAA
>NW_016220518.1:0-1514 GCF_001687245.7 Rhagoletis zephyria
GACCAAAGTTATAATACCATTTCATGCTCATGAAAGGTATAAAAACATTAGGGGTTTTCACGAAATAGATCAAGTGGCCTGGCATTCTGCCAGAAGAGTAGATTACCACAAGCAACGACAGTTGACAACAGCATTGCTTGAGCTAATCTGCTCTTTTGCCAGAGTGTCAGGCCACTTGGTCAATTTGGTGAATAGCTACAGCGTTGCCGTTTTGGTCCAATTGGACCAAAATTGGTAGCTTCATTCTCCGTTGGTAGCTTGTTGGTTTGATGAAGCTTTTGGTAGGCAAAAATGTTTTGAAAATACAACCAAATTGAACATTCAAATTTGTTTGCTTAATTTAAGTTTACACGTTTAAAACACTGCTTTCACTTTGCTTACACGTATAAGATTTCTTTATTTTTTTCTATATTTTATTAAGCAGACAATTTTCTGCAAACAAAAACTCACTTCCCAAAGCTATGACCGATTAGCTGTTGAAATTAACGAGAAATTACCTATCGTCTTAAAAAAAAAATTTTTGATATGAATTGAATCAATCTCAAAGATATTAACATATTTTACAATAACTTAATTATTTTATTTTAAGGCCCGAATTTATTGTGTTTAATCTTAAAGATTGGTGTGAATAATTAACCAATACCGTAAACAATATTATGTGTAGTTTTAATTTTTACTGCTAATTTGTGTAGCTAAAAACCCCGCAAACTCGCGAAATCTCGTTTTATTGATGAAAAAATTTGGTAGTTTGGAAACTGATTTGGTAGGCGTTTTGGTACCTAAAAATATTTTCAAGTGGCAACGCTGAATAGCTATACACATAATTTTGGTTTGTTTTTTTAATAAATTTGCTCATTGTATTGATTTCCAGCGTCGAGTTGGCTTGCGTACTTTCTAGTTCAGAGCCCAGGAAAATAAATAAATATCAAGAAAATATAAGAAAAAGCGAATTTAAATTAAAAAAATACCTCGAAATTGCTTTGCCCCTCTCTCATATTTGTGTGAATTCCCAAAAATTGCAATTGTGAGAAGCACAACAGCTTTGGTGTATATATATCGCAAAGTCCGGAACCACTCTCGTATCTCCCTCATAAACTGCACCCTTAAATTTTTCCATTTTCCTTTTATTTCGTTTACATTAAAGTTATTTGCCATTTCTTGGCAAATTTCACTAAATGCTTGAGCTTTGGCGTCGTGGTTTAAATATTCCTCTGACCTCACATTGTATATACATTCTTTTTGCTGCACTAAATTTATTAGTGTTTCCACGTCTGATTCAGTCCATTTCCGAGTCACTGACATTTTCTTTGATATACTTATGCACGATGCAGCGAACAAAGGTGGCGCCGTCAGTGGCACCGCTACTTTGGTTTTGCCTATTTTGACAGTTGTGGTAACTTGTAAATAAACCTTTGTTTACAAATCAGCGAAAGAAAAATTTTAATTATAAGTGAAAAATCAGTTCAAATTGTGTTAATTTGCAATTAGTGAGTGATTTTTGAGTTGAGGACTGC
>NW_016220519.1:0-1514 GCF_001687245.7 Rhagoletis zephyria
AATATCGTTGAATTATTTTAATATCTATTGCAAATTTTTATACAGACAAGACTAACAAGTAGCAAATAAATAAAATAAATAAACTTTTTAATATGCGTGGTTTTATAAATGGACAAAAAAGTAACTTTTGATTTTGTAATTTTAGCAAAAGTCATTATAATCAATTTATGAGATTGAAAATGAAAAGCATGGGCGCATGCATGTATGTATGTAATACTCCTATATTGACAGTAACCGTACCGTCCGAAAACATTACAGTGCAGATATATCAATTACAGGCTAACCTAATATTCGCGGCTTCCGTTTTGGTACGCATGCTGTCGAATTTGTTTTTTTGCGTCACCCGAAATTGACTTGCATGCGTTTGCATTTGATTTCATTGAGCGAAACGTCAAATCAAAATGTCACGCAGAACAAAAATTGGAAATTGAGTTAGCTTCATACGCACGCCGTTCAATTTCGGTTGATCTCATACAAGTTGCATGTGCATGAGAAATTTTTGACAATAAATTGGCGGCGTGCGTGAATATTAGGTTAGCCTGTAAAACCGTAAAAACGAACGGGAACACATACGTTTATGAATAAACATATACACAACACATACACAAAAACGGCACTCACGTACTCAATACATACCAGGGATGTTGCGAATATTTGCATTCGCATTCGTTATGCGAATGATTCGCATCATTTTACACACTCGCATTCGACATTCGCATTCGGATCAAATGATACGAATGTTTTGATAATGCGAATGTATACATGGACAGAGTATTCACACTAATGTTGTTGAAATGGCTTTAAGTCTGTCTAACCAGGGTGCGGGCAATAACCGGCTTTTAGCTTCAGGCGCTAAACGGTTAAGTAGTATATCAAGCAACATTGATGGGCCTTTAACAAGTACTGCTAAAAGTCGTATAAGCAACCAAGAAATAATTATAGATTCCTCCAGCGAAAGCAAAGGCTCGGATGTAAAATCTGGAGACATTAAAAAATGTGAAACAAAAGCTCAATTGAAGGCCTATCTTAAAGAAAAACGGGTTCATCTCGGTGAAAATCCTCTCGATTGGTGGAAAACTAAACAATACTACGACAAATTGACAGATATGGGCCACAAGTATTTGAGCGCTCCACCCGCCGTTCCAAGTGAGCAATTTTTTAGTGCAGCCGGCCTTATATACGAGCCTCTAAGAAATCGCCTCATGGGAGAAAAGGCAGCAAAATTACTTTTTTTGAAATATAATATGCCCATTTTGAACTTTGACTACCAGATTAAAACACTGTATAGGTTAAGCACTCGTTTAATGTTATAATAATTTAACTAATAAAATCGATGACTTAACATTCGCATTCGCATTCCGAAAATTCGCATTCGCATTCGAAACATCCCCAATACATACAGATAAACCGTACTAGACTGTCTCGCTTTGATTTTGGAATGCTTGCACATTGGGAAGTTAGCTTTCTGCCAATATAGAAGTATTACATATCAAATAAAACACCTCTTTGAGGTA
>NW_016220520.1:0-1514 GCF_001687245.7 Rhagoletis zephyria
ATGAGGTTGAATTTATTCCCGAACAAAAAGGAATTGCTAAAACCCCTGAGTTTCGATGCCGTATGGGTTCTGAAGAATTTTTCTTTGTTGAATGTAAAAGACTTCAAAAAGGTCTTTATGCAAATAATGAAATCATTGCACATAATCTACGATCGCATTTGGCTGAACTACGCATTAGAACAAAAAACATGAATATTTGGATTGACGTCACATATGTTTGTGAAGTCAAAGATTCACCTGAAAACTATATTCTCCTTCATTTAAATAATTATAAAGGGGGGGTTTACGAATGGGATGATAACTTTGGCCGTGGCATTATCAAGCCTACGGATTTAAGTCTAGTTAAAAAAGATATCCTTGAAAATGGATCTTTATTACTTAACACGAAACTTGCGAGACTTATTAAAGGTTCACCTCTGGATGATGAGTATTACCAAGTAATTGCTACTGGCAGACCTGATGGACGAGATTCACGCTTTATAACTCATGTTAAAAATGCTTCACTAATCACATGGAGATGTATTAACGAAACATCACTGGAGTCTCGCTCAAGGCATGTCACAAAAACTTTATCGGAGATAGATGCGCAGCTCATCGGTTATGGAATTGGCGTTGGCCATATCGCCCTAGATGTTGATGTTCAAAAAAATGTTGCTGATTTGCGCAGAATTAAAATACACGATGCCGTAAAAAAATTTCATCCTGCGTCAAAATTGGTACGTCTTAATGTTCATTTTCTTTTTCCACGTATAACTGAAAATTCTGCATGGATGGTAGATGAAACCGCAGATGACTTCTTTGTTAATAAATTGGTTGAGGAAGTGATACCATTAACAAAAATTTTCCCGAAAGGTGAAATATTAGAAAATGATCTGCCGGGCTGGCATCAAAAGTGATGTGAATCTTTAAATAATCATTCAGCCCAATCTAATAAAGCAACAAAAAGGATCGTCACTTATGACTATTGTAATCAAGCAAAATAAACCTTCTTTCGAATGTATGATAATTGCAGAAACCGCATATGAACTCACTCTTCAATCAGAAGAAGATTCCTGGAAAAAACATCATTGCTCAACTGGTTTCATTTTTCTAGCCTTTGCAATTGAGTCAATGTTCATATTTTATAGAAGGCAAGTTGATGTTAATTATGACAAAAAGAAAGATAAATTATGCCGCAAAGAATTTCATAAAGAAACGCTGAAACTTTGTGGCATTTCAAATCTTTTGGGTACTAATGATTATCAGATTATTAGAAATTGTTTAGCAATTAGAGATAGCATTGCGCATGGAGATTTTTATGAGTCTGATTTTCCTTTTTTTCCCTCAGGGAACGATGTTCATAACAACCATATAAATGAAATTTTATCTCAACCTTCGGAGCAGTTTAGAAAAATAACTGAAGATATACTCAAAGAAGGTATTTATGCGGCTAAACGCATTGATGACCTAATTTGTGATGAAGGTTATCAAGCGAGTAATACTTTTATTGAGCGAGAAAATATGGCGAGATTACT
>NW_016220521.1:0-1514 GCF_001687245.7 Rhagoletis zephyria
AGAAAAGAAAAAGAAAAAATTTAGGTTCGGTTTAGGTTCGGCTCAGTTTAGCTCATTTAGCTGCACTCACCGGCCATGCAGTGGACAATGGCCACCGCCTTGGGCTCCTGGGCGAGCATCGCCTGCACCTTGGCGATGAACTCGCCGAAGAAGGAGTACAAATCCGCCTTGCCGTCGTCGCCGACGGGAATGCGCAGCGACTCGACTGGGAGTTCCTCTGAAGAGGAAGTGGCCACTTTAGGTCGGAAGGCGGGCACCTCGTAGGTGGCGTTGATGATCAGCAAAAGGCGGCGACCGGCGAAGACTGTGGCCAGGTTGTCCGCCGTCAGACTGGCGAAGCCCCCTAGGCCCAGGTGGTCGGTGACCGCGGAGAGGGCGTTGTAGGGCGGTCCCAGAAAGGGCGAGGACTGCGAAGGAGGAGGAGGTTGGGGTGCACTGCTGTAAGTTGTGGTAGGGACCTGGTTGAGGGAGGCGGCCAGGTTGGCCACCTCCTCCGTGGTCAGCAGGTGGTCGATCATGGAGTGGCTGACGCGGCGACCCTGTAGGGTGCTTTTGGCCGCCTGCACACGCGCTAGGATGCCCGGTCCGGCCAGGAAGAGGGCGTCATTCGCTTCAGCTGAGGATGATGAGGATGATAGGGGTGATGGAGGTGGTGGTGGTGGTGGTGGTGATGCCGGCGGAGATGAAGGAGGTGAGGGTGATGGAGATGATGAGGGTGATTCACTGCTGCCATTAGTGCCATCAGCAGCTTCTTTCGGATCCTTTGTCTCCTTTGGGGAGCTCATCAAATCTGAGATTGTTTGCAACGATGAAAGTTAAACTGACAGGAGAAAGACTTTACCAAACGTGAATGTATTACAGTCATCAAATGTCAATGTTTGCTGATTGTTGTGAGGTTGAAGAATAAAGCTTTGTTGGTTTTAGAACTCACACCCCCTTTTTAGAGCTTTTGTCAATCGGTCAATAAAGTTCCGCTTACGTTGAAGCTGGTGGATCATTTGTTGCTTCTGTTTGCTCTTTGCTTTTTGTCTGCTAACCAGCTTTTTCACTATTTAGGACCCGGCAACCGAGCACCAAAATAAACCACCACCATCTCAATCGAAAAAATATTCTCAAATGATGGAAATGCAACTTCTTCTGCCCGGGAACCTCCACCTGGTGAACCGCCACTTTATTCACCTGCCTCTTCTTCTTTTCCTGATGACCTCCTTTTCTCTGAAGGAGGCCCAAGGGGCGGCGGAGAACAGCAACAACAACAACAGTTCCCAGCTGGTGATCACAGCAGCAGCAACCGGACCTTCTACTTCGTCACCACCACCATCACCACCACTGCAGCCATCTCCAACGGTGGCCGAGCACCATGGCTATGCCTGGAACCCAATTTTAGCCGATGATGATCTGGTGGTGTTGACGAGTGAGACGGTGCCCAGCCAGCAGACCGCCCCCGCTGCGGCCCGCTGCTACTACTACGTGCTGAAGGACGGCGAGTACCTGGTGCACTGTCTGCACCTCGC
>NW_016220522.1:0-1514 GCF_001687245.7 Rhagoletis zephyria
TTTCATAATTACCTCAACCCACGCATAACTTTCGAATCGTCCTATGTTAATATCGAGACGATCTACTTGATTCAGGAAGACTCTTGCCTCAGACTGCAACAGCAGTGCAAACGAGAATGAGAGCATTTCGGCCATTTTTTGTTTGTTGTAAAAAACATTTATCTAGTTTTAAATAAGTGATAAAATGATAAATTGTTAGTCCAGAGTTGATATTAGGAAGATTTGAAAAATTAAAAATGTGATTATTCACTACTGTAGCTTTCCGTAATAGCTGTCATGTATGGTATGTTTTTTTTTTTCATTGTTATTTTTAATTCACATTCGTTGCAATTTCAATTCACATTTAAATTTATATGTATTGCAATCTGCAGATAAATCACTATGTGCATCTAAAAAAATATTTAACATTGTCCTGTCTATATTAATATGCTTGAACGCTCCAAATTCCATGTAAAGTACACAGACATACCCCATTACAACCTTGTTTAGCTTTAACGGAAAATTGTAAAGTTATTTGTAATTTAAAATTTAACAAAAAAATTAATAAAGTCAAATGTAATGTCAGAAATTACAAAAATACGTACGTAATAGGCGTCTTAATATGCTTATCTAAAGGAGTAAATATTAACGAATGCAATAAGCTAATTCCATAAATATCTGTATAAATTTTCACACATACATTACATACGTAAAAATAAAATACCGAATTACAATAGCGTAGAGTGCAACCATCTTATTTACTAAATGTAATACCTAAATAAAGAATCATAAGGAAGAAACCAATAAATAAAATGATATACACTCGATTTAATGATATTTAACTTTGCCAACTCTTTATATTTAAACATATAAGACGCTCCAACTCTATATACATATGTATGTATTTATACATCAGCCTCGTAATATTGAACTGCTTCGAGCAAAATTATCTTAAAGACTAATGCTATTTATAGTGTTATAGTAGTTTATGAAAAAAACCCTAAAATATAAAAAAATAAATAAAATAAATAAAAACGTTTGTTATTAGCAAAGTGTTTCATAAGTATGCACGTATCTATACATATGTATATATGCATGTGCATATTATATAATGTAACACGTTAAGAATGCAAGACATGAACAAAAAAATATACTATTACTTAACTTTATGTGTGATATAAAAATACAAAAACTTAAAAAAAGTAACATTCTAAGAATAAAGCCAAGCAAAAAAACTAAAAAAAAAAACAAAACAAAACAAAATCTCAATAAAAAGTATTATAGCAGTTAAATGGGTGATTTTCTTACACAATCGGATTTTAATGGTTAATTGCTATACAGTATGGTGAATACGTTATACTTCCGATGTAGATGAGAAGGATACGTTTTGCATCTTCTTTGTATCATGTATTTTTTCTTTGGTAGCAGCAGAAGTTAAAGAAGCTACACTTGTTGTTCCGTTTCGTTTAAGTGTAGCTTAATTCAATATACAAAATCCTATTGGAATATTTTAGATTTTGATTTACGCTGACGAC
>NW_016220523.1:0-162 GCF_001687245.7 Rhagoletis zephyria
TAAGAAAGCATGCAACAAATCATACGTAGAAACAATATACAGGAAAACAGGGGCATACTGGTACAATGAAAAGATCGCAGAGGTACGCAGAATATGCATAAAAGCAAGGAGAGCGTACCTTAGGGCAAAACCGGGCGAAAAAGAACCAAAACACAAGACCTA
>NW_016220523.1:267-853 GCF_001687245.7 Rhagoletis zephyria
AAAATTATAGCAGATAAATTTAAAATCCCGCAGCAAAAACTGGACGACAATACAATAGAAGAAACACTTGAAACACTATTCCCAAAACATGACCCATACACGCAGGTTTTTAGGGAGACGCCAGGGGAAACAGTAGACTTTCCCCCAATAGAACTAGACGAGATTCTAAACGTAGCGGAAAAAATAGCGACAAACAAAGCGCCGGGACCAGACAAAATCCCAGCACTAGCAATTAAAACGTTGATAAAAAACTTTCCAAAGGAAATAATAGAAGTTTTCAGCAGCCTCCTAAAAAAGGGAACCTTCCCCAAAACTTGGAAGCAGGCCAAAGTTGTGCTACTTCTAAAACCGGGAAAACCGGAGGGGGTCCCTAACTCCTATAGACCAATATGTCTCCTAAATACAATAGGAAAGGCCTTTGAAACGCTGATAAATAGTAGAATACAAGCATTCCTCGAGGAAAACGACATCTTGGCGGAAAACCAGTACGGCTTTAGAAAAGGGAGATCAACCATCACGGCAATAAATAGAATTGTGGAAAAAGCACACTTAGAAAATCAAAAAACTCTTAAAACGAGAAAACTAT
>NW_016220523.1:974-1210 GCF_001687245.7 Rhagoletis zephyria
GAGTTCCACAGGGGTCGGTCTTGGGACCGACACTATGGAACGTGACATACAACGAGGTTTTCAACATAAGGCTGCCGGAAGGAGCAGATCTGACCGGATACGCCGACGACCTCGCACTAACGATAGAAGCAAAAACGGAAAAACTCTTAGAGCACAGGGCAAACGTGGCCCTTAGGAAAATAAACACGTGGCTAGGAACAAGAGCCCTAGAACTCGCCGCACAAAAGTCAGAAGCG
>NW_016220523.1:1237-1514 GCF_001687245.7 Rhagoletis zephyria
AGAAGGAGTGGAAATCAGACAAAAAGACGCGGTAAAATACTTAGGAATAACCATAGATAAAAGGCTAAACTTTACAAGGCACATCAGAGAAACCAGCGAAAAAGCCGCAAAAATCTCCAACAACCTGAATAGAATAATGCCAAGAACATACGGAGCGGGCGAGGAAAAAAGAAAACTGCTAGCAAAAATAGCCGAGTCGATCGTGAGCTACGGAGCCCCGGTGTGGGATAGTAGCCTAACGCTAAAGACAAACACCAAAAACCTAGAAAAGGCGCAA
>NW_016220524.1:0-1514 GCF_001687245.7 Rhagoletis zephyria
CAGCTATGAAAATACCGATTCGCAATTTTCAGCGCAAAAGTAACAAATATGTACAAGCCAAATAAATCAAGGTTTCAAACTGCATACAGACTTTACAAAAGTCCACAGATTTTCATAAAATTTTTGAGCTTTTTAATTAGAATTTTCATACAATTTTTTGGGTTTGAGGTTACAACGTTTATGAAATTTTATGAAAACAAGTGCAAGTTCAAAAAATCACATTGGTTCTTAATATTTTTTTTTTGTTGATGGCATTTTGCACGTTTTTTTTTGTTATAGCAGAAAAAAAACAGAAAAAGCCGGTTCTAAAAAAAATTGTGTTGTTTTTATAAGTTCTGTATAAAATTTGATTTTAATGGGTTCGGTTAAGACATGAACCATATTTTTGTAAAAAACTAACAAAAAAACTTTGGCTTAAAAAATATTGTAAATATTAAAAACACCATTCATCCAGTTTTGACCGCCACTGTATGTACGTATTTGACAAATTTTGAAGAGAATAAGGGAATTAAAAAAAATTGCAACTGCTGCTGTTTACTTTTACTTATTCATCAACATCTTCAATTTAGAGGTATTATTTATGGTTAAAATACAGTAAACTCAAGAAAATAGAAAGAATTTTAATAAAAATTTTAAAGCAAATACAGTTCCAAATACAGGAGTGAATTCTATGACATGCTTGTATGAGTTTAAAAGTATTTTAAAGGCAAACATTCCGCAAATTTCTCAGCTAAGAAATGAAACAGTGGAATTTCAACTTTATTGTGCTTACAAATCGATTTTGCTTTTTGTATGAATATTTCACCCTTTTATATGTATTTACATTTGGTTTGCAACAATGCTTTGCTAAAATACTTGAACTCGGTGCACGAAAAAAAAAACACTACAAAAAACGAGGGAGCTTTGCGCCAAACACCGTCGAAGTTGCAACATTCCACATTACTTACTAGCTACTGGTGTTTGCCTTAGAAATATTTCCCCCTTAACTTGCTGGTTTTTTTCGCATTTGCAAGCCGTGCCAGTCAAATGTGCGTGCCTTTGCAACGAAAAAAGCAGGACGCGAGAAACACTTGAGAAACACTTCTCGACTCTTATGCGTCTGACTGACTGACTGAGTGGCTGGAGGCGACGCCGGCAGTGATGCCAAGCTGAATATGTTGTTGGTTGGTGGTTGACCCCCGCGTGACAGACAGGTGAAAGACGACGATATGGGCGGCCAAAATGCCATTGCACTTCCCATGTAAACTAAGAGTTTTAACCATTGTGAAGAATTTAATAAGCTTGGAAATGATAAAAAAAAATCTTTTGTACTTTACCATTAACACACCTTATTTTTATTTTCATGCATAAAAGTTAACAAAATACTCTGAAATCTGTTAGGTCTCACATATCTTTTAGATTGCGTTGGTGGAAATGCTTTCTACGAAAGCGAAAAAAAACCAAAAAGCTTCAGCGTATCCAATTACATCAACACATTGATTTAAGCAGAGCTCCATCTATCTTTCCAGATTGTT
>NW_016220525.1:0-169 GCF_001687245.7 Rhagoletis zephyria
GCGGTGGTGGAGGTGCTGATGGAGGTGCAGTGGTGGTGTAGTGCCCCAGTGGCGGTGCTGTAGTGCTGTAGTGGTGCTGCAAGGGGCGTCTCGGGCCCCTTGGCCCCGAATCATCCAACCAAGGGCAGAGTGCTCATTAGTAGGCCAAGCCGAGTCGAATGGCATTGCA
>NW_016220525.1:241-481 GCF_001687245.7 Rhagoletis zephyria
GTCAACCAAGAGACGCTCTTCTCCGCCGTCGCTTCGCTCCGGCGGGTAAAGCGTCTTAGACAAGCGGGGCGGGTGGGGTGCAGTGCAGTGGTGGAGGTGCATTGGTGGTGGTGCTGTAGTGGTGCAGTGCCACTGCAAGGGGTGTTTTGACCTGCTCAGAGACCCGAAACGCCCAACCGAGGGCAGAGTGTTCATCTGCAGGTCGAGGCGAGTCAATCGACACCACTGCCAGGGCTCCAG
>NW_016220525.1:538-942 GCF_001687245.7 Rhagoletis zephyria
GGGCCCGAGCTAGGCCGGCGACAAGGTTGGCAACCAAGGACAGCTAAAAGACACCTTTCCTCTGCCGGCGCTGCGCGCCGGCAGGTAAAGCGTCTTGGACAAGGGCGGGGCGGTGAGTGCAGTGCAGTGGTGGAGGTGCAGCAGTGACAGAGTGCAGTGCAATGGAGCAGGAGCGCTGCAGAGGGCGTTCCGGGCCCCGGGGCCATATGCGCCCAACCGAGGGCAGAGTGCTCATCAGCAGGCCAAGCCGAGTCGAATGGTGCCATTGCCGGGGCTCTAGGTCCAGCCAGTCGGGCTGGGGCCCGGCGACAAGATGGCGGCTCAGGTCAACCAAGAGACGTCTTTCCTCCGCCTTCGCTTCGCTCAGGCGGGAAAAGCGTCTTAGACAAGCGGGGCGGGTGGGG
>NW_016220525.1:998-1514 GCF_001687245.7 Rhagoletis zephyria
CTGTGGTGCCGCAGAGGCCGCTTAAAACTCGATGCGTCCAATCGAGTGCTCATCTACACGCCCAACCGAGTCGATTGGCACCTTTTCTAGACTCGGACACCTTTCTTTTTCCATGCTGGCAAAAAAAAAGAAACATGTAAATGCATTTTTCATTCCGGGAAAAGATGCATTTCAGTCAAGGTGTGCTAGTGATGCAAGTGCTCATTGGCGCCAATGGGTTGTGGAGGTTAATGTTTACCGTCCAATGGCAAACGTAATGTCAAGGTCAGTGGCGTTTGGCGCCAACGAGGCTCCGAGTGGCCAGGTCGAGGGCGCTTGGCGCCAAAGAGGAGCCAAGTGGCCAGGTCGAGGGCGCTTGGCGCCAAATGGTCTAGTAGTGACCAGGTCCAGTGTGTTTGGCGCCATGTGGTCCATGATTGGCCAGATCCAGGGTGTTTGGCGCCACGTGGGCTGTGATTGGCCAGTTCCAGAGTGGATAGCGCCAACGAGGACTCGGGTGGGTATAAAAGGGCGTGT
>NW_016220526.1:0-1377 GCF_001687245.7 Rhagoletis zephyria
CTTGGTCAGGGATACATTTTCTTGAGACGGCGCGGCAACACTGTTCGTAATTCGCTCTGCCCCTCGTCATTCGCTATCCAATTATCCACCGAATCACGTAATTCGCCATACAAAATTTTGAGAGCGAATTACCTCATTGGTAGATCGAATTACCATGCGAATGACGAACGATTTGGTGCCTTCTCTAACTTTTATCGGAAATGTATCGAAATTTGACAGCCAAAGATAAATAATAAAAAAAGACGAATTATTGCCGTTATCAATAAAATAGTAATTAATAAAATATTGCAGTAAATAAAAATAATAATAAATAGCGAAGAACAAGAAGTAGAGCTGCCAAACGAATCACGAATGTGACGTGGAAACAGGGTAATTCACGAATTATATGGCGAATCACTTAGAGAGTGAATTACGAATCGTGGAAACGTCGTATAGATCCCAGATCGGTNACAAGAAGTAGAGCTGCCAAACGAATCACGAATGTGACGTGGAAACAGGGAAATTCACGAATTATATGGCGAATCACTTAGAGAGTGAATTACGAATCGTGGAAACGTCGTATAGATCCCAGATCGGCTTTAACATCACAAATTAGTGTTGTGAAATAGAGCTTCCAAAATATAGCAAAAAACGCAATTTTTTAACGCGATTGTTTTCAAAATCTGGAGCTGATAGAAACTTTATGCTTACGGATTCGTAATCAGAACAAAAAAATTATATCAAAATAGCTTTAATATATCGTCGCTCGAATAAAGAAACAGTGTAAATGCCACATACACTATTATTCGATAATTGCACCATTGGATAGACAATCCTTTAATCTATTAGAAAAATCTTTAGTTTTCTTAAATATCTCTTTGGCTCACTAATTTATTCCCGAAAAACGAAATTGTATTTGTATTGTTTGTAATGGTTTATAAAAACTTCCAATTCGTTTTTCTCAAAACTATACTTTTCATGTTACACTATTTCATTATTCCAGCGACGATTTGCCGTACCAATATTTTTTTCTATTTTTGTTGGGCAAAAATTCAGATTTCCGTTTTTTCTACAAGAAATTTTACCTTATGTGGTCTATAATACCCTTCGCTCCCCTATTTAGTTATAGTTTTGGGAAATAATTCAATGAATATCATCATGCATGTGCAGTAGGGCGGGTCAATTTGTATGGATCGATTTTTTTCGACATTGTTCCTAGCACATTCGGATTCTTCATAAAATTCTAAGAAAAAAATTCCTCCAGACCATAGCTCTAAAGTCAATTTCGAGCCTGCGCATTTTTAAAAGAAGATATCTTATATATAAAATTGGATTGCTGTCCGTTAGCCTCGCTAAGACTTGAAAACAGCTTGACCGATTTGAATATTTTTATTTTTT
>NW_016220526.1:1409-1514 GCF_001687245.7 Rhagoletis zephyria
TTGGTTTGTTTTTTATAATATCCGGATTGTTAAAACCAGAAAAAATAGAGATGTGACACCTGTTTAAAAATTCCAATATAAGTAAATTAATTACATAAATTAGAT
>NW_016220527.1:0-1513 GCF_001687245.7 Rhagoletis zephyria
CGTTCTCTTTGCCATTTACTTATACAGGTTTGGACTTCGCAGGTCCTTTTGACATAAAATCCTCAACACTGAGGAAATCTCCACTGCTCAAAGGATACGTGTGCGTGTTTATTTGCTTTTCTACAAAAGCAATACATCTTGAACCTTGTTCAGATTTGACAACTAAAGCTTTTCAAGCAGCATTTGCTCGTTTCGTGGGAAGACGAGGACTTCCAAAAGGCATCTTCTCAGACAATGGGAAAAACTTTGTGGGTGCCAATCGCGCCTTTCAACAAGATTTCAAAAGATTTATCAAATACACTTCTGATGATCTACGCTCCAAATACACCTTACATGGCTTCGAATGGCATTTCTTACCACCCAATGCTCCTCATATGGGCGGTCTCTGGGAGGCGGCCGTAAAAAGTTTCAAGTTGCACTTTAAAAGAATTGCGGGGAGTCACCATTTCACTTTCGAAGAACTGGCAACGCTACTGGCTCGTATTGAAGCTGTGTTAAACTCGCGACCCCTTACGCCCATGTCCGAGAATCCCCAGGAATTGTTAGCTCTAACGCCTGGACACTTCTTGCGCGGTGCCCCACTTCTTGCATCCCCGGAACCCCAACTTGACAAACTTTCCCTACAAAACCGTTGGGGAAAACTGAAACTACTTCATCAACAGTTCAGCCAAAGATGGAAAGACGAGTACCTTAAAGAGTTGCATCAAAGGTACAAATGGAAACTCCCGCAAAAGAACTTGTCCATAGGGGATTTCGTGGTAATCAAAAATGAGTTACTACCCCCAAATGAATGGCGGTTAGGCCGAATCGAAAGGGTATACCATGGGGCTGATAATAATGTTCGCGTTGCGGATGTAAAAACACAGTATGGGAGCTTTACCCGACCAATTGTCAAGTTATGCCCATTGCCAATTCAGTCCGATCTTCAAGATCGTAACTCTCCACTTAATATATTATGCGCCACATCATCACTATAAGTTTCCTACTTCATTAAAACCTAATCTATTTACAGATCACGTCGGGATGGCAGAGATCCCAAAATCCATCAGTGTGTACTTTGCTATCGCTATCATGCTCTGCGTTTTTGTAAACTCTTCCTCAATATGAACGTGGATCAACGTATTGGGGTTGCACGCAGTTTTAAATATTGCGTCAACTGTCTCGCCCGCACACATGACGACTTAAGATATTGCGGCTCATTGAATACTTGCAGCCACTGCAAACAATTACATCACACCCTTCTTCATCGTCCAAAACTAGGGAGGAAGAGGGAAGCACAGAAGACTCCGCACAAGCCGGAAAAATACGCACGCAGTCAACCGGTGAAGGATACTTGGAAGCCGAAAAAACCAAACGCACGCAAGCAAATGGTAAAGGACACGCGTAGGCCGAAGAGATCAGATAAGCAGGTGGATGTAGCAATCCAGGCCATGGAGCTGCTTCGGGTTAGTCTTGCACTCGTGCAAAGGGGGCGCTATGTTTAAGCGACTTACGTCCGCTTAAAACGCAACGC
>NW_016220528.1:0-1513 GCF_001687245.7 Rhagoletis zephyria
CAGACAATCTGACGGATGCACGTGATAAAGCTGGCTACTTGCGTTTTCCAAAATTACGCCAAAAATTGGTGACGTGTTGGGGCCACTACGCGTGGGTGAATGATAATAGGTGAGTAGAATATTTTAATTTTATCCAAAAAAAAATCTTTAAGTTCTTTACTTTTTCCTAGAAAGTTAACACAGTAAATAAGCTTTACGAAACGCAAAAGCTGTGAATGCGAATTCGGCAGGGTTTTGACTTTTCTGTAATTAAAAAAGCAGGCTTACAGATACACATAAAAGTGTATTTCCTTTGTTATTTCATTCGCCTCAGGCAATTCTCAACAGATGTATGAAAGACGTTTTTCATATAAAAGTGGCATGAAATAGAACGAAATGCGTGGAAACACTAGTGTTCAGTAAAAGCAGAATTTTGCCATTACTTCCTTGAGGAAACTCTGCCATTGTTGTTGATGAGCAGCGAAGCAAAGATGTAGTCATCTTTTTCGCGGATTCCTGGATCGTTGACTCATACTTCAACACGAAGGCATATTTTCCCATTAAAAATGCCCTCTATGAGTGCCAGGAGGAAGTTATTCTATATTAAAAGTAAAGTGTTTGTTAAACCATTTACTATCCCGGTGGAACCAGTGGCACTCCAATAATTTCGTTTCGGTATTTCATCAAAACTATTGAAAAAGCGCGTTTTCAAATGTTTGGAATGCCTTTTCTTGAGAGCAATCGGTGGAGTATTGGTGCTATAGCACAGTGCGACTCTTCTTGATTCTCGTTCATAAGATTCTTGATATCTCAGCTCTTCAACTCTCCTTAGTAGATCAAAAATCGGTGGTAGTAGGGAGTCGCTTATCTCGTCGGCTTTATCTCTCGTTTCCAGGAACCCAGCAGAGATAGGTTTGGACGTGACTCAGGGAAGCCAGCGATACACGACATTTTCGACTTTAGTACTTTGGAACCTAACGTTTTTAAAGCTATATGGCTGTCAACAAATACAGTGAGGTTTCCTAACGGAGACCTACTATTTCGTATGAGAAAAGCCGCCTTCTCTATGGCAAAGATATCCACCTGAAGGACACTGCAGTTAGCCAACGGTGTAAATGGAAATATCGTCATTTACCGACAGTAGGCCGGCGTCCCAATCTTCCCTTGTTGGAAAATACATAGACGCCATATTCTACATACATATGCGCCATATTAAGAGACCCCCCCGTGGGTCCGCCACTGACTGGCATGTAGTTTAACCCCCAAAACCCCCCGCTGGATCCGCCACTGATCTGCACGCTTGAACGCATTCCTGTAACAAACAAGAAGTCTACATTTATCCCGCTATTTGAATTCCAGAGTAGTTTTAGGCGAACCAAATCGGAACCAATTATTATGTACTTTCTCCCTCTTCTTGTCTTGCCTTATATCTAAAACTTTGTTGAGAATTAGGGACATAAGCACTGAGAATTTACTTTTTTGCTGTATTTCTTCAGCTCCTTTAACATCAATAATCAGGTTTTGCTCAGCGCAC
>NW_016220529.1:0-1513 GCF_001687245.7 Rhagoletis zephyria
GCACAGACGGCATCGATTGAAATCGGTGGTTTCCTCTTCTGGCTGCGCCAATGGAGTTATGTCAGTCGTCATGCCTACTTCGGGCCGGTGCGGTTGCTTAGACTGTAGCGATGTTCGAGGTGCTGGTTTCGGCTTGGCATACGCGCAACGCGGTAAAAAAAAATTTTTAATTTTCATGAATTTTTTTCTTGAAGTGTTCTATAAAATCTTAAGCTTAGGTTTACATGGTATTTGTTAGGGAATGAACTGTATTTTAATTGAAAAATCTTAAATAAATACGTATTTTTCATTAAATGTTTATGTTTTATTCAAGGACTTGCATATCTATGTAAGTTAACAAAAAGATGTAACTACATCAATAATTATGTTCGCTTAAGTACCCGCATCGAGGTACTCTGGTGGTAGCAGAGGAAAAAGGAGGCCCCCACTGCGATGGAAAGACCAGGTGAAGAAGGACTTTGTTTCACTTGGCATTTCCAATTGTCTTCAGTTGGCACAGGAGCGAAATTTCTGGCGTGCTTTGTTGAACTCGGCCAAAATCGCTTAGGCGGTTACAGCGCCAAATAAGAAGAAGAGGAAGAATAAAAGAGAGTGCAAACTAAATTTAATCGAAATCGGATGAAATTTAATGTTTCCGACCACAAGAGTGGTCGTGGCAATTATTGCATCTTTACAAAATTTCATAATTCAGCGAAATAGGTTTACTATTATTTCCACCTGCCTCCATATAGTCGAAACACTGTGCGCAGCAAGGAAAAAGCAAAAATATATTTCCATCAATTATAGGGCAGAAATAAAATAGACTGATGCTTTGGTTTGCTGCACATATCCCAAAATTACTGCTTGCAGCAACAGCAATTTTTTCTAAACTGGTTGCTTCAGCTGACTGTCTATGCAAAAACCGACTGTGCTGTACGCAAAAGCAAATTATTTCATGTCTCTTTTCGCTTTTGCGGTTTGCTTTCGCTGATTTATTTTTCTTCAGTCGCAGCTAAGNGCAAGGAAAAAGCAAAAATATATTTCCATCAATTATAGGGCAGAAATAAAATAGACTGATGCTTTGGTTTGCTGCACATATCCCAAAATTACTGCTTGCAGCAACAGCAATTTTTTCTAAACTGGTTGCTTCAGCTGACTGTCTATGCAAAAACCGACTGTGCTGTACGCAAAAGCAAATTATTTCATGTCTCTTTTCGCTTTTGCGGTTTGCTTTCGCTGATTTATTTTTCTTCAGTCGCAGCTAAGCAATAGCAAATGCGTTGAAAATAGTCAACCAATTTCAAACCCTGCACATAACTTTACATTTTGTAAGTTTTACTGACATATAGTTTGCATTAAGAAACTGTCTGTATTTCATTTATGATTTCGTAGTTTAACCAGGCGTTATAACTTTTATTAAAAAAAATCACTTTTTAATGGTTATTTTCTGGGTTTTTAATTTTTAATTATTTATATGATTTTAACTACATACATATGGGTGTTTCCATGAAAATGTCAACCAGGACTGAAAAAA
>NW_016220530.1:0-1513 GCF_001687245.7 Rhagoletis zephyria
TCGCCAGTGCTTTTCACTTTAGGTCAGCAAGCCAAGAGGAGCACTAAAATCCAAAACATATAAAAAAGGAAACAAAGAAACGCTTTCAAATGATATATTTTCCATTGATGGTGGCACAGGCACAGGCGCAGGCGCAGGCGAAGGTGATGGCATACACGCCGCTTGGTAGCCACTCAGCCAGCCATTCACTTTACTAGTAGATATGTATATATTTTTGTTATTGTAGCGCTGTGGCATGCTGACAATTTGTAATAAATTTGATGAAATTTATTTGATACAAAAGCATTTGGGTTGTGCGCCATCAATCAAGCGCTTGACGATCGCGCACAAACAGTCTCCATCGTCGGTGGTCGGTGGTCGGCCAGCGGTGGAGGTCATAGGGATGGGCTGCTGCAGAAGACAAATAAAAAAAAAAAAAAAATGAAAAAAGAAATGTGAACCACGCCGATAATGGGTAAGCTTGTAGTAATATTTGTAGATACTAAAGATCCGCCGCCGCCGCAGTGTCAACGGCGACAAATGGACTGATGTGATTACATGCAACGTTTCTGGTATTTTCACACCTTTTGCCATGTGTGAGAAGATTGTACTAAACGTCGCTCTACACGCTTACCTGTACGTACATATGTATGAACAAACATGCATATGCATGCCGGATGGACATGTGTATGGAGGTAGGGTTTGAGTGCACATACAGACACGACAAATTAATTAATTAGCTGGGGGGAATTTTTGAGTGATAACATCGACATGGCATGCAGAAGCATGAGAGTGGCTGCCATGTCACCAAATTTTTCATACTTATGCTGGCAAAATGAATATTTATGATGAGATGAAATGACAAAAGGTGAATCAGAGAAAATATTCAACGTGTTTGTTTACATTACTTTTCAATATCCAAATAAATTGGGTCATTACTCGGAGGTGTAAGAAAGAAGGCTTTACATTTGGTTGTTGACATTCCTAATTTGAAACGCTAATAAATACTCCTTAAAATTGTATCTACATTTGTTTTACTGACAATTTTTATTCGGAAGGGCTGGGAAAGGGACTGTAAAAGTTGATAAGCTCCTTTTAGTTTTTTCAATTAAACCAAATAAATAATATATGTACATGTCGATACGGCCAACATGTATTACGCTTTCCAACATGAGATGGAAGAAGTTCCACCAAAGTCAATTGTCTTGGTTAGATCCTCGTTTGGCCTAGACCATTCCGTAGATATTAGTTGTGCGGGGAACCCACAAGGTATGGCGCCTTATCAATTCTAAAATATCTCCTGGCCTACCTTCTGCGATTGGTTAGTCTAAGATCTTTCCAAGGATCTGTAATAAGAAAAAATAATAATAAAAATGAGTGCTCCAGCTCGGACGGATCGGAGCTAGACGGGGGAGTTGGTGCCTACTCGCAACATCGCAATCGTATCCTCAGACTGCCAGTTCAATGCAAAATTGTTCAGGCAGGGGTGGCCGCCATAAAATAGGCAGCCGATTGGCTACGCGTCGACTGGGAG
>NW_016220531.1:0-1513 GCF_001687245.7 Rhagoletis zephyria
AATTACCAGAAATCAACGTTACTCAAAATGTTTCTAAGAAATCTAATTATAAAGCTTAAAAATTTTGAAAACTTTGTCGAATCTTGCTAATTTTTTTACAAAGTTTGAAATTTTGATTTGCATGGTCTTTGTTAGATAACCAGCTACACTATCATATAAAAATAATAAACATTAAATAATCGAAAGGGGAATAGCCAAAGAATGCTAAAATGTTTCCTCACTATTTATGTTTTCGCCACTGTATCTACAGCTTATATTTTTCATATCCATGATTTTTTTTTTTTAGGGAATTAATATCTATTATTTTTTATAATTTCGCTAAATTCAAGCTAGAAACGTTTCATTAAAAAAACTTAACAAACAATTATAAGAACTGAAAATCGGAAATTAATCGGTACAAATATGAAAATTCTGGAATCGGTACGAATGGTCACCGTATATATTATACTTCAATCTGCAAACTCACGAAAAATCTCCAAAAGTTCTGAATAACGCAAAAATTAAGTCAAAAAGGTCCTCAAAAATCCAGAAGATGACCGTCCGATGAATTGTTAACCTTCCTATATTTTGGAAGTAAAAATGGAGTCAAACCGCAGTTATTTATTTGCATACAATAAAAAATATTTTCATTTTATCTCCATGCATTCACACGCACACACACACACGTATGTATGTATGTATATATGAAACAATTTCTTAGTTCCACATTAGCTTTAATTTATTTTCGCATTGATTTTGCTGCTGACTACAAAAAGCCCACATTTGCTGCCACATTTGGTCAGGCCTTGTAAGCCGCTCATTCATGCTGCACGCCACATGCCACATGCCACATGCCACAAGCATGTTGCACTTGCCACTTGTTTGTGCGGCATTTATAGTGGCACAAAGAAAAAATAGTGCTATGGCGGTAATGTACATGACTATTGGGGTGGTCCTTAAAATATCTACAACTAAATTTTGTCAGCACACTCCTTTATTTTGTTCTACGTACACAATAAAGAAATCCACGAAAATTTTTAAATTTTTGACAAATTTTCAGGGGTCGCTACCAAGGTTCGAAAAATTTAATTTAAATTTTTTTTATCGAAAAAATTCTACAAAGTGTTGAGTTGAAATCTTAAAAAAATGTTACTTATTATTGCAACTTATTCATATAAATTCATATACTCGCTTAGTTTTAGTTGGTCAAAAATAAAATTTTGTCGAATTGTTGCGATATTGAAAAATAATCAAATTTTATCAAACCCTGGTAGCGATCCTTAAAATTTTGTTATTAATTTGAAAATTTCGTACGTATCTTTATTTTGAACGTAGAACAAAATAAAGGGGCGCCCCATGATTGTGATATTTTTTAAGAACCACCCTAATGTATCCATATATGTATGTAAATGTTACTACAAAGGACTGCATTCAATATTATTGCCAATCCAAGTTGGCGGCCAAATTATGCTATTTAGTAACTATGTAACTATGTATGCTTGTAGGTATTTAAGCATGGCAAATGTAGTATTCG
>NW_016220532.1:0-1513 GCF_001687245.7 Rhagoletis zephyria
ACCAATATTTATTTACTTTTAAATGATATGTCTGTTAAGTTAAAGCGTGCTAGTAAACGGTTTAGATATGCGTATGGTGGCGTAAAATCTCGTCAATATGTGAGTGTCGTATAGTTATAATAAGCACTATATGCATATGTATGTATGTACATCTTAAACATTAGAAAGTGTTTCGGAAAAACAGTTGCAATAAATACCGGTCCTTGCAAATCGAGTTTACTGCACTATAACCATGTTCATGCGCCAACGTAAACGTTAATTGCACATTGAGAAGAATCAGTGATAGGACATTTAAGTGAAATACAACCAAGCATTTTTCAATTAATCGAATACACCAAAGACTGGTTATGTCACATGCAATTTGGAAAAGCGTAATTTTATGAATTTTTTGGGGTTTTAGAAAACTTCACCTACTTCACTTAGAAGAAAACCTCTCCAGCGGCACATTTTCGTTTGAATTGTTACAGCTGCGCATACGCACCTCTTTGTAATCAACAAACAAAGCTTATCCGTTAAGCGATTAATAGGTCAACAGTTTTCTATACTCTACAAAATACAGCGCAAAATTGTCATTCAGTAATTTTCTTTTAGTTTTATATTAGCAATAATAATTGCAAAACATATGTATGTATGTATGTATGTATGCAGATAACAATCGCGATTTCGGCTCTTTCTCATCGGACAACATTTAGTGGCTAATTGCTAGTTTATTAAGGCATGTGATTGCATGTTGTCAACAAATCTATGCACATATGCCGGTTTCATCGCTGTACGCATTTCTCTTTTTGGCGCAATTATACTTTTTTTTTATACATATACTGGTAAGTATATTTTTAAATTTATTTAGGTACGTATGTATGTACTTGCGCTTCAGAAAAAGTTGCGCATGCGATTTTGGCCATTATTAAATTTGTAGTTTACGGCCAAACCACAGCAAGTTTACGATCCAGCCACACCACATCCAAGCACTTCAAGACACATACATATGTATGTTCATCTGTGAGTATGTATGTTTGCAGACGCTTGGAAATAAGCACGAATGAGTTGTGTTGTTAGGCGGGCTAGCAGATTTATAGAGACTAACCCTGTAGTCAAATGTACTAGTTGTAAACTACTTCACAACTAGTATGAACCACATGCCCAACTAGTCAGCCAACTATCTTTTTTCCATGCAACCAACTGGTATTTTTAACAAGGGGATGTCCTACGAGATGGCAATTGTCAGATTTCGGTCAGAAATATACCAGTCTCATACTAGTACAAAATAGACAGAAAAATACTAGTCCAATTATGGACCAAAACCACTATTTTGGGAGTCAAAAAATNTAAATTTTTTTGACTATTAATTAAAAGCAAAACTAAATACATAAATATTTCCAACTTTCGAACATAAATTTAAATGCATTTCTTATAAAAATTAAAAGGTTTCAGGAACAATAAATACTATATATTTATCTTTTTTAGTAATATTGAATCTGCAAAGGAAAAAATTTTAGTTAGAAATAAAACTAAT
>NW_016220533.1:0-1513 GCF_001687245.7 Rhagoletis zephyria
AGTTATAAGCTCACACCAAAAACGTGTACTTATTTTTATACATAAGAAGTAACATATGCCACGCCCCCTTTTCCAAATTTGGGCAAACTCCACATAAAATATCTGCATGATGGCCCGAATAAGCTATATAAATTTCGTTGAATTCGGTGAAGCCGTTCTCAAGTTATAAGCTAANGCCCCCTTTTCCGAATTCGAGCAAACATCACGTAAACCATCTGCATGATAGCTCGAATATGCCGCATAAATTTGGTTGAATTCGGTGAAGCCGTTCTCAAGTTATATGATCACACCAAAAACGTTCACTTATTTTTATATTTTAGTTAGTATGGGTGGTGCCACGCCCCCTTTTCCGAATTCGAGCAAACTTCGCATAAACCATCTGCATGATAGATCGAATATGCCACATAAATTTGGTTGAATTCGGTGAAGCCGTTCTCAAGTTATGAGGTCACACCAAAAACGTGCACTTATTTTTATATATAAGATTTGTTCTAGAATTGGAACAAAATCGTTAATTTGCACTGATTTAAAACAGAGACAGAAAAGTAGGAGAGGGAATTCGATTTGTTCAGTCAAAATTATTTATCAGTTAATAAACGCTAATGTTACACTAAGGGTATTCACATCTATTTTGGTAGTTTTGGTAAATTGCTGGTTGACACTCGGTAGTTTTATCAACTGTGAACGTCCTTTTCAGTTTTCTTTAGTTAGTCTGGTAAACTATTGGCGATTTCGTTTCTACAAAAAATGTTGCCCTCTCATCGCCCTCTTCTTACAAAAAAAAAATAAAAAATTTGTAACAGCGGCGGGCGGATTTGAAATTGAGTAAATATAGAACAGCTGGTTGCAATTTACCAACTACCAGAAAAATTTGTAAGCTTCCTTCACGATAATTCGGTAACCAGTACACCGATAATAAAATAATTTTACACAAACAAAATAGGTGTATTGGGAAAATTTACGAACACCGAGTACCAAGCTCGCTGTGAAGACCCCTACTTTAAAACTGGATCAAAAAAGATACATAGACGCCATATTAAAACGCCCCCCGTGGGTCCGCCACTGACTGACACGTAGTTTAACCTCCAAAACCCAACGCTCGATCCGCCACTGGGCCGTATGCACAAAACCTAAGCAAATGTTTTTTTAATTTTTAATGTTATTGTAGGCTTGGTTGATCTATCATGTGCAAGTGCAAGTGAAAACTCTCGGTTTCTGCTTCACTTTATGCCCAACGTTTCGCTAACGTTCTTAGCTTCATCAGTGGCGGAAATCTTTATTGAAAAAACAACAAAAACATTTTTACAATTATAAAACATTAGACAAAAACAAACATATTTTATATGACAATCACATTTGTTGTGTGTATGAATATACATGTATACCAAAAACTAACAAAACTTACAAGCNAACGCTCGATCCGCCACTGGGCCGTATGCACAAAACCTAAGCAAATGTTTTTTTAATTTTTAATGTTATTGTAGGCTTGGTTGATCTATCATGTGCAAGTGCA
>NW_016220534.1:0-1513 GCF_001687245.7 Rhagoletis zephyria
TTTCACACAACTACCTACTAAAAGCAAAATGACTCAATCTTAACCCAATAGCAATCGAATCCCAACTGCGTGCAATATAAAGCAGGAGGTCACGTATAACTTCTTTATTTGCGATGTTTGATAACTGGACTATGTTATTGGAATACATTCAATGCAATAAATAGTAATGTGCCGTTATTATAACCCCACACGAAAAATGTTATTCCAGTGACTTAAGGGCTAACTATAAATTGAATGAGCTGCCGTAACTGACTGCCAGAAAATGAACGAAAAGTCTGTCAAATGCATAAGCAACGTAGTGTAGACTTTTAGGTGGCTATATTTTACTTACATGAGTTCAGTGTTGCCACATTTATTAGATATAACAATAGCCACTATCAAGCAGTTTGTTGTAGATCACACAATTATAGTAACCTAGAAACGCCGAAGAACTGTTCGCCTTGCGAAACTTTCAGGATAACCTGGTGTTTCTTTCAAAGGTAAACGCTTACGGCCCACTTCCTAATGTAGAACCAGAACTTTTTTTGACCTGTGTTACATATAGGACTGAATCGAAAAAGTTACCAAGTTGAAAAATAAGCTACCAAATATGATAAATATAGAAAAAAATACGAATTTAGGTAAAAAAAAAAATACCAATGCGACAACACTGCATGTGTTACATATGTACATACATACGTACGAGCACAAACAGCTGATTCCGTACGGAAGGTGCGATCAGTATCGCTCTTTCCTTAAGCAAGTGACGTTTGGCGAAACTTGACGAAACTTGATGTTAAGCACATTATAGTTTCAGAATAGGATTTATGTGTATTCGCACGTTTGCATACGCTTGCTTATTCATATTATAGTTAGCCCTTTAATTGTGTGTACACGAGTGTACATATGTATGTATTTATATACTAGCTCTGTATTTAAATATCAAAATTTGTCGCTCATCATGGAACAGCACCTAATTCCCACACGCCAATATCACCAAAGACACCCACGCGACGCATTCCTCTATCGCCTCGCTTGCCTTGCGTCTGATGCCACACGGGCTATCAGTCACTCGTTGAGTTGAGTTCCATTCTATACTCATTTTTCTAAATCCTCCCCTTTTTTGTTTTGTTTTGCTTCCTATGTAGTTTCCGTTTTGTCAGGCATAAATCAACAAAAAAAAATTATCTAAATTTAGATACACTAACTGTATACTCGCAAATTTTCATTTGCGCCCACACGACCTTTGCACGACACGGTCGCTGCTTCTGTTTAACTTGGCTCCGCAAATATCGCACACTTGTTTGCTCAAGCAGAGAAGTGCTGGCAAAGTGGTAAACACACGCGCACACGAATTTTAAAACGCCAACAAAGCAGTATCAGCAGCTGTTTGTTTATGGCACTTAAAAAAAATTTAACAAAAATCCATAAATTCTCAAAAGAGGTTAATGTATGTACATACTACATATGTACATATGTATATACATTAAAGAACTGCAAAATTCAACATTTTCTGTAAAAATATCTTTTTCAA
>NW_016220535.1:0-1513 GCF_001687245.7 Rhagoletis zephyria
GATAATCTCCGAATTCGCAGGAAATATGAAGAGAACACAAATAAAAAAAATAGGGAATAATATGATTCGAGGAATGATGCATGAGCAATCGGTAAGGAATTAGAGATCAATGCCAAAAATAAAAAATAAAATTGATAAATTTATTTAGGGTAAAGTTTTTGCGTTTTCAAGAAAAAACAGTGGAACGGGGAAAAATATTAAACTTTTAATTACTTGCGATCTTTTAGAGCCCTCGTTTTTAATTAGATGAGGTTAGAACTAAGACTTCATATATTCACTGTGGGCATATTTGCCGCTTAAATTGTCGTATAGTGTCTGTTAAACCAATATGTCCAGTGCCTGGACATCGACACAGAAAATTTGATTGTCCCTTGTCTTTTTCCTATTAAGCGGCGGCCATAATAATTTTGTGGTCCCACAGTCTGTCCCATTTAAGTGAAACGGTCTTATAAATTTCACTATATATTTAAAAATTTAAATTAATACTTGACCATAGATACATTAAAAAACTGGTCACCAATCAGATTGGCTTATATATCCGCTCAAGGCGAAAAATTTATTTAAATTACTTTGTCGAAAGTAAACTTTTTATTTATTTTTGCTTTTTATCTACTTTAAGCTTGTCCCATGACGTCAAATATGCATTTTTATCAAAATTCTTTTTGGTTTAGATTATGTGAGAATTTGTCTATGAATCTGTATAATTGCTTTTTTCAGAATTCGCTAATCGTTTTTTCTAGTTTTGGCGTTTTCCTAACGCGATCACTAAACGGTGGTGGTAAAGGGCTATCCTCTTCTTCTATTGGCATCTCTGAGTCGTATCTGGCCATCTCATCCCCCAACTCATTCCCTTCAATATTTCTATGGCTGGGAACCCAGCATATAGTGACGTTGATACGGTTCTGTGACGGCAGCGTGGTGCGACATTTCCATACAATTCCCGATTTCCTATTTTAGATCCCATTGCCTTGAGTTCTGCCTGACTGTCGACAAAAATGGTGGCTTTGTCTGGAAATCTACTACTAATTAAATGACTAGCCGTCCTCTCTATAGCGTAGATCTCCACTTGGAAGACACTGTAGTCAGTCGGTAGACGAAAGTACCGGTCGATCAGCAGATGTTTCGACTGGACATCCTCGTAACTGATTCTCGTAAACTGTTTTCATGCAAAATAATTTAAGCCTCGGGGCAAGCTGGGAGCAGCATTGCTATTTTCCTGGATAGCCAGGCGGCCATCAAAACACTGAGTCCTGGAAGTATCACCTTCGGTATAATAAAAAAATGAGGAAAGTACATTACGGTTTTAATTGATAGGCATGACGTTGCATTGATCCGGGCGCCGGGGCACAGCAGCATTCATGGCAATGCAATAGACACTTCATTGCTTAAGAGGTTTTTGTGCCTCTAAGCTAGCGCTGCGACATCGATGTTTCGAACCCTACTATGATGTATGTATATCAAGGCGCGTATTTCTCAGCATAGGCAAAATATGACCAACCGTAGGTGTGTGTAG
>NW_016220536.1:0-1513 GCF_001687245.7 Rhagoletis zephyria
AAAAAAAAAATGCAATAAACAAAAATAAAAAAAAAATAAAGTAAAATATTTAGGGTATTCACAAGATGTTTGCAAAGTGCTTACATATATTTTAAAATCGGAAAATTTTACAAGAGTTTAAATATTTTGTTGTTGCCTTGCAGAGAAAAATGGAATTTAAAAATTCAGCTATGAATAAGTTTATGCGATAAAATTAGCAGCATCTCTGCAAGTTCTGTGAGCGGTACTCATTCAGTCGACTGTAGAAAGTTTTTTCTCTTATAAGCCTTCTAATTCGTCTCCTCATAAAAGCGGAAAATTTTCACAAAATATTTAATGATGATGAGACGCACCGCGACACGGTTGCTTCAACTCTTCCTTTATTTGACAGTCGTTTCCTAAAAAAAAAGGTACAGAGTATCATTTTTATATAGCATTGCAATTCAATTAATCTTTCACCTAGATTAGTCCCATTTGTAAAACATTTTCGGGTCGGAAAAAAGCGATTAGGACAGGTGGGTATGTAGTTGACCGTAGAATTTTTTTTTATTTATTTATATAAAATCAATTTTTTTCTCAGAAAATTACTTATAAAAAAGCTAACTCTAAAACAGAGTACAAAAAAGATGAAAATTAAATAAAAAAGTGGCTATAAAAAGAGCCATGATATACAATTAAAAAAGATTTTTTTTAATTTGTTAATAAAAAAACTAAAATTTAAAAACACGAAAAGTGTGTTTATTTCTTTCCATTCAATACATGTTCTCAATTAAATCGCAAATCGGACCATAAATGCAAGTTTCCCAAATATCACGACAGCTGCGCCACCTATCGGATTTTTTTTTTTTTTGTTTTTTAGTTGCTCCCTTTCAGATAAATAATAGGGGATATTCTAAATTTAAACTAAGTCGGACTATAGATGCTGTTCTTCGAAATATTTCGACCTCCGCGCCACCTACCGGCATAAACACGTTTTTTTTTCCAAATACCATGACAGCTGCGCCACCTATCGGAATTTATTTATTTTTTTTTTGTTCCCTTTCATATAAGTAATAGTGAATATTCTAAATATAAACTAAGTCATACTATAGATGCAGAGCTTCGAAATATTTCGACCTCCGCGCCACCTACCTGTTAAATTTTTTGGGAAGCTATTTTCCTAAATGTAAATAATTTAGATTCCAAATATGAACCGTATCGGGCCATAAACACGTTATTTTTTTCGAATATCTCGACACCTGCGCCACCTATCAGATTTACTTATATCTGAAATTGCATTGCCATCGGGTTCGGAGCTGGCTTTGAAAATTCAAATCTCTAGCTTTTCGGTAAATTGATTAAAGTTACACACAGGTTAAATAAAAGCCACAAAGCTAGACCTCAAATTCCGAGGCTAGAAATATAATTGCCAAATTTAACAACAAAAAGTGTAATCTGGCCTCACTGCTGGGAATTTTCAATTAGAAAATATAGTACATTACGATTTTCAAGTCCTTATTGATGGAAGTAAGCAATGGCAAAGCTTTCAAACAAA
>NW_016220537.1:0-1513 GCF_001687245.7 Rhagoletis zephyria
GGGTGATGAAGGTGCATGATAGTATGAGAATGAAACAACATGCTGTCAAGGAGTTCAAACTCCTTCTGCTTATAAATGTAGTGGTGGTCATTCTGTCGAACTTGTTGAACGCTGATCTTCCCCCGATTTTCATCGACTCCTAAGCTCAAGCAGCTGAGAGCAGCTGTGGGGAAAAACTGCTGTTGTTGAACCGCTGGTCTTCAAGAGAGGACCACTGGCGAAGTACTGTCCTGTCCTGTTTAATGTTGAGACGCGATGTGACGTGGTGATGATGTTGATGCTGATGCCGATGACGAAGCTAAGACGAAATATTTGCAATGATGCAGATGTGTTCTGTGTGCGTAAGGCAACACCACAATCACCAACTCGACACGGTGGACAGCTGCAGCAGAAACAGAGACAGTATCATCATCATCATCATCCTCGGTATCATCATTGGACAGAGGGTGCTGATAAGGGCACTGGACAAAAGAAGAAGAAAAGGAGAAATCTGCTAGCTAGCTAGCTCTCCCTCCAGAGCCTCCTCGAAACTAATCTGTCAAAAAAAACTTTGTAATAATGATGCTGATGATGCTGATGAGAAGTGGCAGTAGTCCTTTCTGCCGTCCTGGCTAAGAGTTGGCTGATAAGAGTCCTTTGATGTGGGAGGGTTGGTCGGTGACTGCTGAGTGAAGCCAGAAACAGAAAACCACTGTGCATTAGAGTGAGTGAAAGTGATGATGAATAAGATATGCATTTGCAAGAGAACATACTCTGGTGTTGTGTTTACATACGTGGTGGAGGAAGAGGAGGAGAAGNAAGGAGACGGAGAAGAAGTACCAGTAGTCAAGTGATTAATCATTAATAAGTTGTGGTTGTTGTTGTTGTGTTGGTAATCAGTTGGTTCCGAGCTGTGAAGGTTGCACACTGATGACTAGTTGCGGTATATAGAAGAAGAGTTCTTTAAGAGGTGATGGTGGTGGTCGTGGTGGTCGTGGTACCGCTAATCAGTCACTCGAACCGGCTCTGCTTTGGTCTGGTCGAACCGCCGTTTCTTCCTCTTCACCAGCAACACAGTTACGATGTATCGGACATATCGCTCTTCTCTGTTGTAGTATCCAATTACTTCGCCGACTTATCTTCGCTCTCATTTCACTTCTACTGAAGAGGATGCGGCAAAGATGTGGAAACCATTAGAAAACTTCTACTTTCTACTTTCTCCTCTTCAGAGGAAGTGTCGAAACAAACCGCTGCTGCTAGCAGTGATGAATACGTGGTAGTGATGGTGATGATGATGGTGGTGGTGGTGGTAAATGTACGAAGACGTTCAGGAAGCAGTTACTACCTGCCGGCAGGTAGCAAAGTTCAGTCGAAGCACCCGGATGAAACGATTGGTCGATTGCTGCTTTTTCTGCTGTTGCTGCCGCTAACGTTTGGCGTCGTGTACTTCGGCGCTGCTCTGCTAACAAGGCAGCAGCAGCAGCAGCGTTCACCAGTTCTACTGTCGTCTGTATTAGCATGGTAGGCTTCTTCT
>NW_016220538.1:0-1513 GCF_001687245.7 Rhagoletis zephyria
CCGGGTACCCGGGTAGCTCATTACCCGGGTGAAATCATCAGCCCTAGTCTGAACCCATACTTAATATTATGGCTTTGCAGCATGACCGCTAGTACGAATGCGTTGTATAGCTAAATACACCTACGCAAAAAATGTCATTCCTTGTCCTAAATAATACATATATAGTAAAGTTTTTCATGCCCCTATGTCATTAGATGAGATGAGAACTCGCTCAAAAGTTGCTCTAAAGTTGCTGCTAGTATCGAATCCTCATAACAGTTTTTGTTCAAGCAACAGCTATCATGAATGGAGCTGCCAACTAGGCTTTATAAGGACAACTTCTATGCAAATTAATTTCACAAGGGTGTTCTAAGGAAAATGCAAGGGTCGGAAAAATTCCGACTTCCTTATACATAGACCAAGGAAACCTGCGTTGGCCGAAAGTTTCTATTCGATACACCAGATTGTGAAGACTGGACAAAGGGCCTCTAGAAGGGTAAAGTGGTACGCAGATACATAGTTCGAGCATGGAAGGCAAAGCAGGTGCAGGTATTTATGAACATGACACCACATTTGCAGGGCGCGTTTTAAGATACCCTTACAGGTTTCTTTTTTAAACCCATCTCAAAAAAATTAGAAGGTTATCAGTTCGTCGGTTTTTTTATTTATGTTACCATATAACTTTGGACCACGTTAACCGATTTTTATAATTCTTTTTTTTTTTTTTTAAGGAAAGGTGTTACCTCAGAGGAGTCGGTTTTGTTTTTTGCTTAAAAATTACTTGTTAAATATTTATCTAATAGCGCATCGATATTTATTTTAAAGTTTAGTAATGGGCGTGAAGGCCGTTTAGGAGCTCACTGTCCCAACAGTGCTGTAACTGGCAAAAAACTTGCGCTTTTTTTTTTTAATTTTAAGTTTTGCCGTTATTGCATAGGACCATCGATATATTCTGGGGACAGTCTGATGTACATTGGTAGGTATGTATAACATAACCAAGTTTCGAAATGGGAAGTAACGAAAAAAACTTTCATTCCCACTTCCCACGCAATGCTCCTTGTGCTTCTACAAGCACATATGCATACATACATATGTACTATGTACGCACACTTGTATGCGCAGGGAAAGGCGCTATCGTAGCAGCAGTTGCGTGCAAATGATGATGAAATGCCTGGCAACTGTAAAATTCCACAAAGAGAAGCAAACAACCTGCTGCCATAAGAGTTTCCAAGCATTCAACGAAAGTCAAACAAAGAGTCTAGAGTGTAAAGCAATGTGGTCATTAAGTCACATGTATGTATGTATATACCTATGTAGTCAGTAAGTCAATCAGTCCAATAGTTAACAGAACCCTGCAATTTAGAGGAAGCAAAATACCACCCTTTCTGCGCGCTTTCACATCAATGGTTAATACTTCTGTCGGTCGATCGGTCAGTTAATCGTTTCGTTGGCGCGTGAGTCAGCAGCGAGGTCACGCATTCACGTATAAATAATGTCAAGTATTTTAACTAGAATTGCTGTTGCTCGTAACGCA
>NW_016220539.1:0-1513 GCF_001687245.7 Rhagoletis zephyria
AAAAATACAGCAAACAGCCTGAAGCAAAACTAAGCAAAGAATAAAAACACAACAAAAGACAAAAGCAACGGAAAAGCACTAATTAGCAGCATGCAGCACTTGCCAAAGCACCTCTTAACATGGCACAAAAAACCTCTTGCAATTAACTACCATTGCATAGGACAGTACTAATAATAAATTTCGTCTTGAGCCAATCAATTCCAAGTCAAATCAAGCCAAGCTGTTTGTTGGTCCTTCCGGTGCACCAACAAGCAGCAGCAGCAGCAGCAGCAACCTACTCAGCTTGGCGACTAATTTTTAAATTGAATTCCCTATCAGTGCAGCAAGCAGTGTTCACTAAGGGGATGCTCGAACTGTTTGCTTATGAAAACAGGGCAAAAAAAGCAGGCTAAGAGGACGAGTTCTCTACGACACCCTGTTTTGTTTTGCCTAATGAAAATCAGCAGCAAAACAGCAACAGCGACCACCGTGGAACACAGCACTCAGCCAGAGCTCTTGAAACACGCAACAGAGCACGGTCGGTCGGTCGGTCGGTCGGACGCTTGTGCCCTCCTCAGAGGCAAAGCAGAATAAGCAGCAGCAGCAACAGCAGCAGCAGCAAAAACAACATCAGTGAAAAGGAGAGCGAAGCGGAACNTGCCTAATGAAAATCAACAGCAAAACAGCAACAGCGACCACCGTAGAACACAGCACTCAGCCAGAGCTCTTGAAACACGCAACAGAGCACGGTCGGTCGGTCGGTCGGACGCTTGTGCCCTCCTCAGAGGCAAAGCAGAATTAGCAGCAGCAACAGCAGCAGCAGCAGCAAAAACAACATCAGTGAAAAGGAGAGCGAAGCGGAACGACAACAGCAGAATATTCCTCTACAGTGCACTGCACACAGAGCTGGCTGGCTGGTTACGTGGCCACTTAGTGTGAAAAAGAGGGAGAGAGGAGAGAAAGGAATCATACCCATCGATGTTAGCCTCATTTGCTCGCTTACTAGGGGCTCATCCTTGCCGTCCACAGTTGGCCGATTTGGTTGGGGGGAAGGGGGGGAGGCAGTAAAGCAGCAGCGGTAGTAGTAGTACCAGTAGAAGACTAATAGTCGCCGTACAGTGCTGGTACAGTGCTGCCACTGCTATCGTACAATGTACGACAGCTGCTGCCGCTGTCCTTTTTGTGTGAGGGTGGCCACGATGCTGCTGCTGGTAGTGCTCGTGCTGGGAAAAAGAAGAAACAGAGAACTGGTGAGAGAGAAAGAATAATGGAAGAGAAAGAGGGGAGAGAGGCAACAAAAAGTGAACTCGTGGCACTCAGTTTCGCCAGACAGGCATTCTTCTCTCTCTAAGTGGTCTCCCTCGGTGTGTGTGTGTGTGTGTGTGTGTGTGTCTGCTTCTGTTTCGTTTTGGTTGCGCTTTTTTTCTTGTTTTCTCTCTCATTTTGACGCTGAGTTGGCCAGTTCGCTGTTTTTTCAGAGATGCAGACTAAATAGAAAGGAAGAGAAAGTGGACAAGTGTGGACGAAAATGGAT
>NW_016220541.1:0-1513 GCF_001687245.7 Rhagoletis zephyria
GATACCTACCCAACCGAATTTAACCGTGGTGAAATGGAGTCGTTTCTGGTCGAGCAGCAGTCATCGTCCAAGTGTACCGAGTTTATGAAGCCGTTGTCTGGTGATGAGTTGATGCCCATGGATCGTCGATCGATTTCTAAGAAAGTGCAAGAGTTTAAGGAGCGCTATGTCAGTGACACTGAGAGTGATGAGGAAGACGATGATACATACCCACTCGTAAATAACCCTAATGAAATGGAGTCATTTCTGACTGAACAACAATCGTCGTCCAAGTGCACCGATTTTATGAGACCATTACTGGCTCAATCGAGTAAAGAATGGGATCAGAAGACGGATGAAAAGTTGTCGCCTACCACCACTCGATCTAATTGGAAAATGAAACAGTTGTCCAAGGAGTTTTGTTACAACGACACTGATAGTGATAATGATGAAGAACAAGAGTACTACCTAACCGTAAAAAGCAACAGTGAAATGGAGTCGTTCTTAACTGAACAGCAATCGTCGTCCAAGTGCACAACATTCAAGAAACCATTGCCACTCACGGCCATTCAGCAAAGTAAAAAATCGAGCTCGCTACTTTTTGAGAATCAGTTATCAAGCCTTCCATCAAATATTGGTCGACGCCAGCCAATCGAAGTCATTGAAATTGATGATGATAATGACGATGAAGTTGTCCTACCATCTCCTGCTACCTATTCATCCGCAAACAAAACAACAAAGACGTCAAATGTGACAAAGTTTGAACAGATTAAGACGATATTAAGAGGTTGCAAACAAATAACGCCAGAAATAATTGATTCTGTATTTAATCACATTAGTCTGGCTAGACAGTTGACACTCAAATTGTTTACAGTAAACCAGTTAACAAATAGGTTCATTTGTCAACTCGGAAACCACACACGCAAAACAAGTTTTAAGGTTGACTGCAGTTTATCTTCATTAGCAGATCACTTAAAAGCACAACACCAGATTTGTGTGAAATCGATCATCGAGATACAAAGTAGAATTTCTAATGATAGTGTCACACAATTACTTAACGGTCCACTGGTAAGTTTTCTTTAAATTGAAAGTTACCAAGTCTTTTTTTATGCAATTCATATTTATAGTCTCAAAAAACAAAGAAGTTTTTTGTGGAACAACTATACAACATCTACAACTCTACCCAACAGCCTATTTTGGCAAACGTAAGAAAATTTGATTATAAGTTAAATTAAATGATAACTTAATTATATTTTTAGGTTTCTTTAAATCTGGACACGCCAAATTTCAGAAGAAGATTCAATCTTAACAACTTTGAACTAAAAATGTTAAATTTATTTGAACCTTCGCGTGAAGTCAATGAAGCATTGAACTGTTTACTTGAACACAAAAATGTAAAGGGCGGCAAAAACATCAAGTTTTGCTATGATAAAAAAGCATATGGCTCTGTATATTTAAGCACGTTTGTTAATCATCTCGAAAAAACGCACAAAATATCTGTTCAAATGATTAAAGATCAAGCAACAGTAACAAG
>NW_016220542.1:0-1513 GCF_001687245.7 Rhagoletis zephyria
GAGAAGACATAGTCGCCAATGACTGACCGATACAGCTGTGTGGCGAGCACAGAGCAGAGCAGTTTGAGACTCAGACATTCCGTTTTTTTTTTTGTTGTTTGTGCTCCAACTGCTCACAGGTCTTGCAGCCCCTTCTGCTGTCGCACAACGCATAGTGTGCAGAATACGAAGAAAACATCGGCGTTTGACGTCAGTGGAGGCCCTAGAGCCCTGTTGATGATTGTAGACAGTTTTAGCTCGTTCTAACCCCATCATCGTCTTTGTAGGCTTACTAACTAAACAATTATAGGCTATAAGCAAAAATCCGAGAAGGGCTGAATCACTCACATCAATACCGAAGGGGGCCACATCTCTACACATGTTAAGTTCGTAACGGGTCTTAAAGGCTGAATTTGGGGGTTAAGTGGCAACCTTGAAAATATTTTTTCCATAAAATTCTAGTTTTTATATAAAATAGTTTTATACAATCTGCTAATTTTTAGTTAATTAGTAGCAGTTAGAAAATTTTTGTATTCCCTTTTGGAAAGCACTAAGGTTCGGTAACTATCGTTTAAAAATAATGCTACAATAATTTTATTTTGAAAAAGGTGGCAACTCTTAAATAAAATTTGTTGTTTAAAAAACTCTAAGCTATTTACTTTATGTATAATGGTTTTCTAAAACATGCTTTTTTTATTCGGTCATTAATTTGCACAATTTCCGTGCAAAAAAAAATATTTGTTAATGCAGTGCCAAACTTGATTGAATTTTTTCTATTTTTAGAAAATTCTATTCCAATCAGGTTATTAAACAATCAGTTTATGGTGTAAAAGCTATATTTTTAAATAGAAAAAAGAAAAAAAAAATATTGTTTCAAAATCTTCTAACTCTCTTTATGTTATAGTTGTCTGCCAGGTCGTTTCATTGCAAAAATGCAAAAATTTAATTCAAGCTTCGCACCTGTGAAATATTTGAGTAAGGTGGCAACTTCGAAAACAATTTTTCCTATCGTTCATATTTCAAAGACCTAATTTTGTCTATCAATGTTGTAATAAACTTTTTTTTTAACAAAGTGCCAACTCTAAAAAAATATTTTACTAAATAAAAATCAAATTTTTTTCCTTGCCTCAGTAGAACTTTGATGTTATGCAAATCCGCATTTTTTATATTTTTCCAAATTTCTTTTTTTTTTTAAAACGTTACACTGTGCGCCCCACAACTGCTCTTCAAATGCACATGCAGCATGTGGCAAGCACTTTGGTGTCACATGCACTTCGTTATTGTTTTTGTTGCGCCTTTAAAATTGTTGTTTGTGCATTTGTAGCTATTTAGGACACTTACATGCATATGCATGTATATGTTTACAAGTATAAGTATGTGAAGATGGATATTATTTACTAGTATGCACTATTTGCTCAGCCAACTCAGCATTTGCGGATTTATTGTAAATACATATAACACATATTCATTTTGTCAGTTAGGCATGCACATTCACACACACATACAACACATGTACATATGTACATATGATAGC
>NW_016220543.1:0-1513 GCF_001687245.7 Rhagoletis zephyria
ATGTTCGGCTCCGCCCGAACTTAGACTTTCTTACTTGTTTTTTTTTAGAGTTCATTACATCCTTTTTTAAGTCGAAAACGATAAAAACTAAAAAATTTTACCTTTGATGGTTACATTAAAAAAAAAAATCACAATGAATCCATAAAAATAAATTTAAAATGCGTTTTTAGGTTTATGTGACCATAGAAAAGGATTCCTTTACGCAAGAGCGGTAAAAATGTGTGGTTAAAACTTTTCAAAAAACTCACTGCATACTTTTTCACGTCAGGTCAGGGTTCTTCCTGTGAAGGTAATTTGAAAGGTAAAGGAAACTTTTTTATCTAACAAAACTATTTTCCTGAGTTCTCCATCTCAAAAACATTAAAACGAACGCTATTACATTTTTATCGTTAGCTGCTCTCGTTCTCGAGATATTAGAATTTGTCACGGAAAAAGTTCAATTTCCACACTGTGCGACGCCGAGGAACTCAACGAAGAAGTAGGTAGCAACTAAGTAGCGTTTTGATACTATGCAACTCTGATGAATGTTTTCTAATAAACCGACACGGTTGATATAATTGAGATCTTGTGGACCACTTTGTCTTCTAGGAAGAAAGACAATGGGCCAGTGNTAATCTCATTTCAAGGGATGTTTTAATGGCCAGAAATCCAAATATATTCAAAATATTTTTCCGCGCAACTTAAGCGTTCATTTTTTGGTTAAAGTTATTAAAAGGTATTAGAATTCAACGTTGAAGTCCCGTTAAGTCAGGGAATCTATCGCAAGCTGATCAAATATCACTAGCCCTGTTCTCATTTCGGTTTCATAATTCTTAAACGACACTAAAATATAACCATTGTATTACATACCTTTGTAGTGCCTTTTACCATCTCTTAGATATCTGTTAAATAACATCTAAAAGTACATACCTGTAAAGAAAAAAAAAATGTAAATATTAGTAATTTTCAACAAAGGATACATTGTTAAACATTTTACGTAATTTATATAAAGTGTGCTACCTTCAAATTTTATAACATTTTTAAATTACATTTTTATATTTGAAAAGAAATGAAGCCATAAAAACTTTAGTATTGGTTCCTACTAAATTCAGAGTATTTGATCAAAGTAAAGACGTGTACTAATTTTTTACTCTTGACCTTGATTTTTGAACGATTTATTGGATCATCTTCCACTTAAATATGAATTCAATGGTGTTTTGATTTTACGCCTAGGCGGCGTTTCGAAGCAAAGCCTTTTAAAACACTAAACCAAGACACATAATACTGTGTTCATAGAATTACTACATTTCCAACCTTTTCTAAAGCACTTGGCAACCCTTTCGTTTCACATCACCAATTTCCACCAGCCAACGGCGCAATTTGGTGAGGCAATGAAGTGTTGTTGCACGCTGGCAAACGGGATGAAAGTGGCATAATTGTAATGGGATTTAAGGCAAGAATTTGGTGTACAATGTGACAACATATGTATGTTGTAGTTTGAATACCAGATATACATACATACCCTGCAGTGAAA
>NW_016220547.1:0-1513 GCF_001687245.7 Rhagoletis zephyria
GATGGCGGACGTACAGCGCATTCAGCACTTAAGCTTCCATTGAATTTGAGTCAGACCGAAACACCTACATGCAACATCAGTAAAAGCTTTGGTATGGCCATAGTCCTTAAAACGTGCAAAATTATAATTTGGGACGAATGCACCATGGCACATAAGAAATCGCTCGAAGCACTTGACCGAACTCTTCGAGATTTTCGTGGAAACGAACAACCGAGAGGAGGCGCTCTTGAACTCCTTGTAGGTGATTTTCGTCGAAGATTACCCGTTATACCACGATCAACGCCTGCAGACGATCTGAACGCGTGCTTAAAGGCATCGCGTCTGTGGAACTATGTCGAAAAAATTACGCTCACAACAAATATGCGAGAGTATTTGCTGCAAGATACGTCTGCCCAAATATTTTCAAAGTAACTTTTTGATATCGGTAACGGTGAAGTTCCTATTGATCNAACTTTTGTCAAATGCAGCAGAGCATTCAGGACGTCATCGACTGAGTATTTCCGAACTTAGCGATCAACTACCGAAATACGGAATGGCTCCGCGAACGTGGAATTTTAGCTCCGAAGAACGATAATGTTAGTAAATTAAACAGACAAATTCAATTGAAAATTTCAGGAGAAGCAGTCGAATATAAATCGATTGATACAGTAATGGACAAAGATCAAGCTGTTAATTACCCAACTGAATTTCTTAATTCTTTGGAGCCACCAGTGATACTTATTGGGAACTTGAGCGCGCCAAAACTGTGCAACGGAACCAGAGTGATAATAAAAATATTAACACCGAATTTGATCGAGGAACAATCATCAGCGGTAAATTCAAAGGCGAAGATGTGCTGATTCCACGTAAACCGATGATTTCCAACGATTTACCGTTCGAATTCAAGCGGCTTTAATTCCCTTTGTGTCTTGCCCTTTGCAATAACTATAAATAAAGCACAAGGGCAATCATTAACTATCGCGGGTTTGGATTTGAAAAATTCGTGCTTTTCACATGGCCAATTATACGTCGCCTGTTCACGAGTTGGGACACCAAAAAATTTATATATTTACACAACAAATGAAAAAACTAAAAATATTGTTTATACCTTAGCATTAAAGTAAATAAAAAGGTATTCAATTTCAAAACTCTAAATACTTGTGTTTTTCTTTGGCGTAGCAACGCGCCCGGGTATTGCTAGTACTTCTATATTGGCAGTAAGCTAACTTCTGAATGTGTAAAGGCGCTGGCCCAATGCAGGCTTGCTTTGCGCGCCTTGCTGACTTCAATTTGCTTTGATTTACTTTGAAAACTTGCTCGGCCGAATGGTGGCTTGGAAGGCTGTCAAAGTAACCAGCTGTCTGGTTGAAAAGTCAATGTCTGTTCCCTTAACGTTAATAATTATTTCCTAGAAAACTCTAAAATATGTATCAAAAACTTTCAGATTTATTTTTAAATTAATGCGAAATATTGTTTGTATTTTATATGATAATAATGATACATACATATCTATATCTACATTTACTAAAAAACT
>NW_016220548.1:0-127 GCF_001687245.7 Rhagoletis zephyria
CTGGTGCTTCGAGAACAACCGACAGTTTGATGACTGATGACTGACTTTGCCAGCCAGGTCACCCCACAGTGTACAACACTGTTCAGCAGCACTGTACGAGACTGACTCAGGACGGTGACCGCTCTGC
>NW_016220548.1:244-585 GCF_001687245.7 Rhagoletis zephyria
GCCTCGACCGGCATATAAGCCAGTCGCTCTGCCTCAGTCGAGATCACCATCACCCTCGAGCAGGTCGTCACTCTGCTCGAGGTCTTCCTCTTCTTCTTCACCCCCCTCACCGGCGGCCGGACCGTCTGCCCGGCTGGCTCTCGCTCTCTCTCACTCCCCGGACCTCTCCTCTCCACTGGCTGGCTGGCTGGCTGGCTCCTCTCTGCCCTGGCCATGGGCTCATCGCTGGATCATCATCATCATCACCACTACCATCGCTGGAGCACCTCTTCTTCACCACCACCACCACCAACTCTACTTTCCTGGTAAGTTTGTTGTTTTGATTGTTTGGCTTTTTACTA
>NW_016220548.1:619-1513 GCF_001687245.7 Rhagoletis zephyria
TTCTCCTCTGCTGCCCTGGTTGGCCCTGGAACACCTCGCCCCTTCGCCCCTTCCGCTTCTTTCATCTGCCCCATTCTTTCACCTCCTGGATCATCCGCTTCACTCGCTCTCACTTCAAGGCCTCTCCTCTCCACTGGCTGGCTGGCAGGCTCCTCTCTGCCCTGGCTATGGGCCCATCGCTGGATCATCACCACCATCAACTTTACTTCCCTGGTAAGTTTGTTATTTTGATTGTTTACAACTTTACTAACCTTTGCTTTCTTTTCCCTTTTCTCCTTCTTCTCTACTGCCCTGCTTGGCCCTGGAACACCACCTCTCTGCCCCTTTCGCCTTCTTTCATCTGCCCCATCTCACCTACTGGACCTCTCCCGGGTTTCATTCGCTCACCCTCTTTCATCTCTTCCTCTCATCAGGCATTTGGCATCACCGCGGGAGCACCTCTTCATCACCACTACCACCATCGACTCGACTAGCTCGAGTTTGGTAAGTTTCTTGTGTTGCTTGTTTACATTTTTACTAACTTTTACTTTCTTTTCTCTTTTCTCCTTCTTCTTCTCCTCTACTGCCCTGTTTGGCCCTGGAACACCTCGTCTTCGCCCCATCTTCTTCCACCTCTCTTTCTTGCCTTCCTCTCTCCTCAACTCACTCGCTCACCCTCACCTTCCAGGACTTCATCACCACCGCAGGATCATCATCGCAGGAGCACCTCATCGCCCTCACCACCATCGATTCGACTAGCTCGAGTTCGGTAAGTCTGTTCTTGTTGTTTGATTGTACTTTTACTAATGTTTACCTTTTTTCTTTCCCTTTCTATTCTGCTGACCTGGCCTGCTTCCTCACCTCATCTCATCTCATCTCTCTTCTCCCAGGACTTCATCACCATCATCGCGGGAG
>NW_016220549.1:0-1512 GCF_001687245.7 Rhagoletis zephyria
GACCAAAGTTATAATACCATTTCATGCTCATGAAAGGTATAATTATATATTAATTATTACAAAATGGTTTGAAAAGCTTTGTTTCTTAAATTAACTATAGGAGGGTTGCCATCTGTATTAAACATCTAATCCAATTTTAATTAATTGAATTAAGTAAGAGAAGTAGATATTTATCACAATATAGACACAAGACGAAGGAAATTTCAGAAGGTTATAATTTGAAAATTTTTTTAAGCGGGTTGCCACCTGCTTGAACTTATTTAACTTAGTTAACCTGTACACGAAACGAATGAATGTTAAAAAATCTTTAATTTGAACGTTTGAAATGTTTAATCAGGGTTGCCATGTGTTTAAAAGTTTACTTATAAATTCTTCAATAAATTGGATAAATTAGTAAAAGATGGATATCAATGAAAAGGATGCGGAAAAGAACTTTTTTATCGGTAGAGTGATATGAAATTAAAAACCTGCACTATACGAGACCTCCATTCACTTAGAAACGGCTACAAAAATTTAGATGAAATATGACACTCGGGCCGCTTATAACTGACTAATATTTGGAATATTTTGTAGATTTTTTTAAACTCAATTTTAGACGATTTAACGCCTTGCAAGCTCAGTAGTTTGCTTTATTTTTCGTACAGAAATTTTTTAACAAGTTCATGTGAACCACTTCATATAATTTTCTTTGAAGATTCGTAAAAAAATCGTTACATAAATGAGATACTTCTAAAGATTTCGTTAATATTTCCGGAACTTTGGTTTGCAGGGTATGTACAAATAAACATACATATATATATGTATATGTATGTCTGCAATAAATTTATTTTCATAAAATATGTTAATGACACAATATTTATTTAAATATTATTAAATATTCATAAAAGTAATAATTACATCGCAAATTAGCGTTCGTTGTATGAAAATAATTCAGGCCACAGTCGCACTGCACATACAAAAATACATATACATATATATATATATATATTTATGTGTGTGTATGTATATATGTACATAAATGAATTGGCCAACAATGGGTGTACCTAATACGCGGCTTTGTAAATAATTGTACATATGTACGTAAGTTAATTTGCACAAAAATATATGAACGTAATCAAGCAGCCTTTGAACATATTTTATTAATTTAATATCACATGAAGAGAAACACTAATATGCAATATTAACTGCAGTGCAATTATTATAAATTTCAATCTCACCTCGACGGCGCCATNAATTTGCCAAAATGCTACGGTAAACAATAATGGTAGTTTGATAATTTTCATTTACTTATGCACTTTATACCCTATATACAATGTATATACAACTATATAGTTATTATTTGACTACATATTTCATAAAAGTTGTATGCCAATCAGTTCGCAAATGGCCAGCAGCTGCTGTCTGGCTAATAATTAAATTTAATAACGTTTTTTACACAGAAGATTGATGTAATTTTCCTGCAACAAAAAAAACAAGTCACTAACTGAATGCAGCGCATAGTAGCAAATACCT
>NW_016220550.1:0-1512 GCF_001687245.7 Rhagoletis zephyria
CCACCTGAAGCATTTCAGTCAATCCGTGCGGCATGACCAAGTCATCGTAGACGCTGCATTTCGATGCACTATGTCATCGTTAAACCGTCTGCGGTTTTAGCTCTTGCTAACGCGCAAAGGCCCGTAAAACGTTAGCAGAATCTTTATCTCGAAAACACCACCAACAGCCATCTCCACCGGTGTATTCATTGTCCATGCCTCCGCTCCACACACCAGCCGGCCAGGATAAGTGACTTATAGAGTGTGATTTTTATACGACGACAGAGGACTTTACTTTTTAATTGCCTACTCAGTCCAAAGAAACACTACTTGTTCGGCGGCGGTACTTAATGAGCGGCAAATGTGGTTTCACTGCTCCTTGAATGCCTTGTCCTTTCGTACAGTCGGGGCAAGGGCGCAGACAAACGAAATGTTGAAGAATCTCGCTTTGATGCGGATTGTGGCGAGACGTTCGTCCACCGGGGTGAATGACAGTTCTCATAAATCTAACATCAAATTTTCGCTCCCTTATATGGCAGCTGTAGTAGACGTCGAAAGGCGGCCCTACACGTTTCTTGCCTTGCTCCGTCCATCGCGTTTCTTGGATGGTGGGGATGTCAGCCTTAGGGTGAAAACATAGTGGAGTGGCGAGCAAAGAGCATCGAGTAAAGCGTCGATTTAAAACGGATATATTTCAACGGGAGAGCGCATAGTGAAGAGCAAAGCGTACTTACAAACACGTTTGTAATTGAAGCTTTACTTGATGATAGCTGTTCGCTTTGCTGGCCGTTCCACTATGTTTAGCCCCTTATTCTTCGTGGAGACATCAACCAGCCGGGCCCCATTAAGAGTCTGAGCGATGGTTCCGTGCACAGAATTCCACGTGAGTGGAGAAAGCTTTTGACTGCTGTTCACCAAGGCGTGGCCAGATGTGCACTGATGTGTGAATATTCAGCTCTGTTCAAATTGGAAAACACCTCTCCGAGCTGTTCGAGGTCAAACAGACTCTACATTTGGCGAGACATTTTTCAACCATAAATTTAGTTTTTTGTGTAACATCCAAAAAATGTATAAATTGGCGAAATTATGGACGTAATATTTAAAATTTCTCAATTCTACAGATCTTTCTCTTTATTTTTTAGTGCCCATATTATCCTACATTACAGTGATTTCTTAATTATTTTTTGAATCAGTCTACCTTTAAGGCTTTAAAGTCCTTTAAAAGAAAACGCTGACGTCAGAGGGAAAACTAGAGCTGGTAAACTATCGATGACTCTATCGATAGTATCGATGGTTTGCCTTTTACCATTCTAATTTTTAAATTTGTTGGTGTAAAGGCTTTTTCGTTAAGATACATACATATTTAGGCAAACATTTAAATAAAGCGAAAAACTTTGCATATAAAAGTGCAACTCTAAACTTAATTACCCATTGGAAACGAAACGATGCTATCGATACTATCGATGGTGCAAAACTTAAACTAGCGAGTGGGAACCCTATCAACTCAGCTCTATCAACGCAACATTTTTTTGC
>NW_016220551.1:0-1512 GCF_001687245.7 Rhagoletis zephyria
ATACGGCATATTCGAGATGAGAACGCACTAAACTTATAAATAATGCTTTAAAAGTATGTGGGTCAGAGAAATTAGTGCTATTACGACGTACAAAACCAAGTACTGAGTATGCTTTCGCAATTACATAGTTAACATGGTTGTTAAATGAAAGTTTCGGGTCAAATATAACCCCTAGATCTTTACTTTCGCCGACATTATTGAGAATATGATTCGATATGCAATAAGACGTATTGCGAACATTCAAAATCTTCGAAAACGTCATCTTAAAGCAATTGTTTATGTTTAAAGATAAACGAGATTTCAGGCACCAGCGATGGAGAGCGTCAATATCGCATTGAAGCCTTACCTCGTCAAATGAATCTTTAATTATAGTGTATACCTTAAGATCATCTGCATAGAGTAAAAAATTTGCGAATGAGAAACCGCTACTAATGTCATTTATAAAAAGGACGAACAGTAGNAATAGCAGGGTAGACAGACCATCAATATCAGTTTGAGAAGAGGGTTTAAGGGAAGCTACCCCCTTTGTAACATCTTCAGTTGATAATGTCAGGGAGCCAAAATTAAGGCTCGAATTGATATCAGAAGAAATGTTAGCTGTGGTGCTACTATCAGCGGAAACAAAATTCGACCTAAAAAAGTCGGCGAACAGATTAACCACATCTTCTGGAGACTCAGCAAAATTATCGTCCAGGAAAACTGAAGATGGGATATTTGAACATGACCTATTGGATTTGATATAAGTCCAAAAACATTTCGGGTTAGATTTAATGCTCACCTCAGCAGATCGAATGTAATTTTTGTGGAGGTATTTGTCTAAGCGACTAAATTCTTTTGAATATTGTTGGTATTTAAGAAACAAGTTATGGTTTCTGGTTAACTGAAATCTTTTATAATATTTGCTTCTTAAGTTTTTAAGCTTTTTTAAATCTTTCGTGTACCAGGGTACTTTATATGATAATTTTTTCTTGACAGGTATATTTTCCAGGCAGAATTCATACATAGCCCTTTTAAAAGTTGAAAAACAGATAGCAATACTTAAATCTGATAAAAGGGCATCCCAATCGATATTAAGCAGCAGATTATTCAAGTTGGAAAAATCGCAGGTATCAAATTTGAATGCGATTTTATCCATAGAGGCCGTACAAGTAGAAGAATATTCGTAAAAATCCAGGCTTATAACTAAGGAAACATGATGCTTATCACATGGAGTTATTGGGGATATACATTCATAAACACTATAATTAATATTATCGCTTACAAATATGAGATCTAGGATCCTATTTAGAGTATTAACAAATTTTATTGATTTGCTTAAGGTTAAGGCTGAGAATACAGTCAATAAAATAAGACTCATGGGCAGNTTATCACATGGAGTTATTGGGGATATACATTCATAAACACTATAATTAATATTATCGCTTACAAATATGAGATCTAGGATCCTATTTAGAGTATTACCAAAATTTATTGATTTGCTTAAGGTTAAGGCTGAGAATACAGTCAATAAAA
>NW_016220552.1:0-1512 GCF_001687245.7 Rhagoletis zephyria
TTATTGTGGTATCAACTGTGGTGTTTTATGGCGGTCTAGACCACCACATAGCTTTTAGCCAATTATTTTATTACAAACAGAATCTTCCAAAAACAAACCTGCATTACAATGCTTGGCACTAGAAACGATGACGAGCTGGAGGAAACACCGGAGAACTTGCCGATCTCTTTCAGCAAACTTCAAGCCGACTCAGCTGCCAGTGAGCTGAATCGCGCCTCCGCTGTGGTGTCGCCCTTTGAGGCTAATGACTCTTTCTCGAGCTCACACTGTGCAACTCAGTCGTTGTCTCCACTTCAGTGGTCCACTACCACTACCGCAAAATCCATCACCACCACCACCACCACCTCCACCTCCACCACCACCGCCGCCGCCGTCGAAGAAGATGCCGAGTTGGCGAAGTTCATCGATGAGCACATGCAGACGAAAGTGCTCCAAAGGTGGTTCACCGCCCAGGCCGCCCGCTTCCAGGCCACCGTCTTTCCGCAATTTTTCACGCCCACCTTGTCCGCCCACTACCCCGAGCTGCTGACCGCCGCAGAGGCGGAGGCCTTCTGGCGAACGGCGGCTGGCTTTGGCGACCTGAGCGACAGCGCCATTCGCGACCTCACCTACAGTGCCCAGTGTCAGCAGCTGTACGGGCTGCTGCAGGAGAAGGTCGCCGACCGACCGTCGCTGATAGTTCAGCTGATAGCCGCCCTGCGTCACCACGACTGGTACCCCGCGCTGGCGAGAGAGTTCTCCTCCGAGTTGAACTCGTGGCGGAAGCAAATGCTGGCGCAGCTGAACACAGCCGCTCCCGCTCCCGCTCCCGCTCCCGTTCCGTTGCAGCAGTTACTGGGAACAGCAGCAACAACAACAATGCCCGGTGCAGCTGCCGGGTTCTGGCTGCCTCTGGCAACGCCCACCAGGCCGCCGACCAATCTGCTGATCAACCTTCCCGAGTCGCCGTCCTTCTTCACGCCTCGAGTGGAGAAGGCAGCCGAACTGAAACGAAAGCTGATGAGCGTTTCTAAAGACGGTAAAGGCGGTTCATCTAAGGCCAGACTCGATTCACTTAAAAGTGGACTTGCCTGTTTGTCGTCCACAAAACAGGCATTTGAATGGAGTGTCAATGGGGCTTGGGTACGATATGTTTAGATGCGATTTATTTTAGGGACTACATAACAGATTAAAGAGATATAAAAAGGAAAAATGAAGTTAAAAATTTATTTTGAATTTTTTTAGTAAAATACAAGGGTGTCAGTGTCGCTTCGCGACACGTACTCTTNGTTAAGCATTGCCTGATGTCATTTGGTTGATCGGCATCGTCCGACGGCTTGGGACACAACTCGCAAGCTCGTTGTGCCCCAAGCCGTCGGTGCCGATCAACCAAATGACACCAGCCTTCAACATTTGGGGTTTATTTGTGAAATATTTGTAAAAAATTCTGTTCAGTATCATTTAAAAAAAATCTACTATAAAACACTTTTAGTTGTCCAATCAACTCAAACTTAACACCAATAGATAAATAGT
>NW_016220553.1:0-1512 GCF_001687245.7 Rhagoletis zephyria
GTTGGATATTCGTTCGTTCGTTTTCTATAAATCGAGTTGAAGTAAGTTTTAATTTTCGTCCGCGTTATATAATGTTCGTTTCAAGTTTAAGATTTTTTCTCGTGCGAAACTATTGTTTAAAACTCCACTATTTTAGAGCTTGTGCGCGTATTAATTGCCAATAGAATAAATAGACGATCGCAAATCGAAAATCAACAACAACCATCTATACGCACTGCATTTGCACACACACACACTGCAAAATACACAGCCAAAAATATTTAACGCTCTTTTCAGTGTCCGCCACTTGGCTGACAACACTCATTGACAGGTAGCTGAGCAGTTGTGGGGATCAGGTAAGTACGCCTAAATGTATGCTTTGATTGGCGCTCGACTACTCTAACGGCTTTTGCTTAACATCCGTCTAATATGTAAGTGCACTGGCACCTCAACATGATGATTTTTTTTTTTTAACTTTTGAGCTCAGAACTGTATGTGTTTTTTTTTTTTTTTATTTTATAGCAGTCATCACAAACCGGCGCTTAAGTCCGTGCGTACGTATCGGTGGCAAATTTGTAACTGATTGCCTACGCCTGGAAAATTTCCTGTGACGGCATTTTATTGTACAATGCATTTTCTATGTGTGCATTCGTGATAGACAGAGCCCCTGATTCATTTGTGGAAGTGGTCGAAATTTGTGAACGATTGGAATGGAGGGGAACATATGTAAACATATGTATGTACAGTAGCGTGGAAACGTTGGAAGTGTAACAAAATTTGTATAAAAAAACACATACATATGTATATATGTACACTGCCGGAACAAAGTATTAGCACAGCAAATTATTCGNATTCGCAATATATGCAGAAATTTTTATTCTAATATTTTTCCGCCAATTTTGTATAAAGATATGGTTCATTCAACAACAAAAAACATAAAAATATAATTCCTAAACTTTGTGCAAAACTCGTGAAAATTCAACAAATTTTCATCAAAATTATCAACTTTATAATCAGATTTTTTAGAATTTTTTTGAGTATGCAGTTTTGAGACCATTAAATTCTAGTAAAAAAATGCAGGTTCGGAGTTAGTCAAACATCGCGTTGATTTTTGAGAATTTTTTTTGTTAAAGGTGTTTTGCATTTTTTCCATATAAAGAATTTTTGAAAAAACTTGTTTGTATGGAAGAGACTGCATGAAAAAATATTGCCAAAAAACAACGGTAATTCCTAGCTACTTAAAACTTGCACTTTATTATTATGAAATTGATTAGGCTACAAATCTGCATACTCCAAAAAATTCTAAAAAATCTGATTAAAAAGTTGAAAATTGTCATGGAAACTTTGCTGAATTTTCGCGAGCTTTGCATAAAGTTTAGGAATTATGTTGTTAAGATTTTTTTTGTACAATGAACAAAATGTGAATGTGAAATATTTTAACAACTCCCCAGGAAAAATGCCCCGTCCTTCTCAGTAGAATTGTTTGTTTTGAATACTTTTTAGAGAATAAGCTGATTTACAAGCACTCCGTGC
>NW_016220554.1:0-1512 GCF_001687245.7 Rhagoletis zephyria
TCGCCCAAATAAAGTTCAAATACGGAAAATGTGCCCACTAAATTTAAATAATCTGATTGGTGTTGCAACAATACAGCTCTGCTGCGAGGTTACAAAATGTAGACGCTAAAAAACATACCTTCAAGCGCGCCCGGACGCAAGGGGGAAAGGGGTCGTTTTACCATCATTTCGTTTAAGACAATAATTTTAAAAAATATTTTAAAATCTCAAATATTTAAGATCTCTTTTCAGAGATAGTAGTCGAGAGATCTAGCTTTAATTTAAGCCAGGAAGGTAAGTTATATCACCTATATTTATATTTTTATTGAGCTTTGTACCACGATTGTTTATTAGGAAAACTTGAAAAAGCAACAAAGTCTAAGCGGTAGAAGTTATAGCTGCTATTTCGGAGATCACTACATCTCTTCATCAGACTTCTTTTTTCTAGACTTCAGCAGGGATTAAACCTGCGTAATCGATGTTCAAAGTCAGAAGCGNGTCATATACGGGGTTAAAACAACATCAAGTAGCATTAAAATAGTATATTAAATCTCCCTATAATTCAATAGGCAATTTTGACCACTTTGTGAAAAATTTGATGAAATTGCTGAACTTTAGGGCTTTTCGAGGCCGGTCTTTACGGTGTTCGATTTAAAACAAATTTCGCAGGGTACCTTTTTATGAACAAAGGAAAATTTTTAGGGGCTTAAAAAATTGTCTCCATACAGCTAAGGCGCAGTCTAATGTGCAAGCATGGGCAGAGAACGAGCACACAATGGCCTAGCTTTTCTCAATATTCATCGTAATGTTGACTCAGTATTAAAAGAATTTGTATCTATACCTCGATGAATTGCATGTGACTTTTCTTTGAGTTTTGCTAAATTATATCCACAATTAAATACAACATGCTGAATACTTTAAATGTAACAATGATATTCTCGGTTGTTACGAATGACTTTACATAAAACCCCCAACAACAACTCCACAGATATTGTGGTTAGAAACGTCCCAAATGTTGACGTCAACATTTTAAAACCCATTTTGGAACGAACCGTGAACACCCCAAAAGTACGGTAAAAAAAATCAGGGAAATTGCGTTTACTGCGCCACAGTGAGTGGACCGCTCAGCTGTTGCAGGTTTGATGCCCAGCTTGGTTATTTGGCAGCCAGTTTGGTGAACTTACTCCCCCGTACACAAGCCATGTTGCACAACGTGAGATTGTGAATGGATGCACGACATCGCTTTTAAATAAAAATATATATGTACATATGTATGTATGTATGTACATATGTACTTACAAATGCACACAAGTCTGTGTGTTTATGGGCGATTTGATGGATGTTTCGAGTCATATGGTATTTGTTAACTTTGGTTAATGTAATCACAAAGCTGCAGTTATTCAATAACATACTACATATGTACATATGTATGTATGTAAGGCAAGGCATCTTGCCATATGCATCTATGTTATTGGTTTAGTGGCACACGATTTCATTAATGTGGCTGCCTTCGCAGTAGCGCATCCTTTTAAC
>NW_016220555.1:0-1512 GCF_001687245.7 Rhagoletis zephyria
TTCCAGTAAATCGGAGGATCTCAAAGGTTTAACCGCCACTTGAAGAAATCGGTGGCAGCGCGCAGATTTTTCTCCCAGCCGGCGGCTCCTAGACCTGGACATTTGGCAAGCCTAGATCTGGACATTTGGCAGGCCTAACCGTGCGATTTTTCACGTGATTTACTCCGAAGGATTTATTAGAACTATAAACTATGCGTTTTATGCAATTTTTTTGGTTTTCCGCAATTTATTCGAAACTTTGAGGGCGTAGAAGTCAAACGGATCTCGGATTCGTGTTCAAAGGGTCGAATTACATGTCGGTACGTGGGTCTGGTTAAAAGCACGCACCAAATTTTTATGTGTGCTATGTAATGCTATTATTCTCATCTTTTTGTTTACCTGGAAATCCTATTTTAAGTATAACAACCAGCAAACAAATTGATGNATAGATTTACTGCCGTCAAACGCCGCTTTCTTAAATGGTAGGAAAGAAGCCGTTTTGCTATGTTTTGAACCCTCTGGTTATAACGCGCGGTACCATACCGCTGCTGCTTGAGCAAGCCTTGATAATGAAAACAGTTCCTATAGAGATTTTATTTTGTTGCTTTAAATAGAAAAGTTCTTTAAATGTAAACTGAACCATTTTCACCTAAGCTAAGGGCCAGTTGTTAAATGTATGACGACTATGGAGCATTATCCACATCGCCTTAACAGTATTCAGTAGAAGCACATCGTACCCAGGGCTGCCTACTTGGTGNGCTTGAGCAAGCCTTGATAATGAAAACAGTTCCTATAGAGATTTTATTTTGTTGCTTTAAATAGAAAAGTTCTTTAAATGTAAACTGAACCATTTTCACCTAAGCTAAGGGCCAGTTGTTAAATGTATGACGACTATGGAGCATTATCCACATCGCCTTAACAGTATTCAGTAGAAGCACATCGTATCCAGGGCTGCCAAGTTGGTACTTTTGAAAAATAGTAATATTTCAATACATTTTTGTGAAATCCTTTGCGTGTACTTCTTTATGTCAACTGAAATTTCTATAGTGTTTACATCTGTTTTATCTTACATTGTTCTTTTGTTTTAGGAATGTGTTTGTAATTTAATACTAAATGAGAAGAACTAAAAAAAATTAAACTTTTTTGGCACTTTTATTTTTCTATTTGCCTCATTTTGGCACTTTTCTATCCTCAATATGGCACTTCATAGCTAAGTATAGTTGGCAGCCCTGATCGCAGTTACTGAAATTTTTTCGCCTGCGGGATAGTAGAAGTACCTATGTATGTACACTTTTAAGATGCATGTATGTGAATTATGTGTGGCTTTTATTGTATCACTCTATTTCACTAACTCCCTGTGTGAGGAAACCAAATAATGTAATTCTTAACAGAATTGCCTAAAACTTAACAGTTTGGAATGTTAAACACTGTTGTAGGTAATTTCCGGTATGACTCTTTCTAGCGCCTGAAACTATACTTATTAGTTACTACCGCCGCACAGTGTATCATTTCCATATTCTAGAAAAGATTAAT
>NW_016220556.1:0-1512 GCF_001687245.7 Rhagoletis zephyria
TTTGAAATCTACCACATTTTTTCCAGATTCTACCACACAAAATTTTTTTAAGTCCGATAACTCATGTATGGGGCTATACCACAGGAGAATTTTTTTAATGAAGAAAGCTGTATATCGAAAAATAGTCAGTGAATAATTAAATCAGAGTGTCTCAAATAATAATATAATAGTGTGATTCAATCAGTTTAAGCAGGAAGCCTGCAATCACATTTAAAGGAGTAGCTAATTACACAGTTCGTCCGTCTGAATAAAATGCATGGTTTCTTGATGAATCCAAATCTGACCGGCGAATTGCTCTAGCACATTTCTGAGATATTTGAGGTTATATTATGAAAACAACAAATGTTTTGCTCATTTCCACTTGAGGCATCATTTAGTACTACTTTTTCCTTTTAAAATTCGTCTGTTGCGATTCGATTTGTCTTTCTAGAGATATAACAGTTTTAACGTGCAGTATTTCGGTATTAGCTATGATGACTCATGCTTACGAAATATTCGAAGAAGCTTAGATAAAATCTAAGACTGAAACATGCTTTCTATGAGAGTTTCTTCATACATTTTTCTATGTACACTAATATATGTCAAGCAGTTAAATAGAGATTTGAAGCCATAGCAAATAAGAATAATAGACCTAATCTATCTCAAATCAGGCAGGTTGACAACTTCACATCGTAGATTTGCTTGCCGATGAAAAATGTTATTCTACAAGGAAAATGAGAGGATACGTATTTTTCTTTTTTGAAAAAGCGATTTTTAATAAAGATATGCGCATATAAATTTTCACTGATTAAAATGGAAAAAAACGACGTTCCCACGACAGCCGGTTCTACGTAGCGGAATGACTCGGGTTTTACCCGACCAAGGGCTGCTGTTTCGGCGATCGAACCCCGTTTAGGTCGGCGAAATCCATCAAACGTTGCTCGATTCTAGGGCTACATCTGCTCCGTACCCTTCTGCTCAGGGCTGGTATAGAGTCTAACCCAGGGCCAGAAATTTACACCTGCTGCGTATACCAGAGACGACTGCATACAAACTCCACCTCGGTCAGGTGCAATGCCTGTGACGGGTTGAATCACCTCCGAAACTGTTCGGGCCTACGTACGCACCGGCAATGGACCACGTCGTTCGTGGGCCCATGCTGTGCGAACCGGACCGCCTCCACCGCAAACCTCCACCCGCCCGGGCAGCACACAACCAACACGCCGACACCCCAACACAACACAACAATAGACACACAAACAAACACAATAGCACCCACACACCGCCGCCGGCAACTCCTAGTCCCTCCGACAACTTCTCTGTTTATCAGTCCAGAATATACCGTAACGTGACATCAGTCAAGTGCAACTCCTGCCTCGGCTGGTGCCACTTTAGGGCATGCTCAGGATTTCGCAACACGCGAGATCGGACGAGTGACTATGTGGGCCCCTGCTGTGCTGCCCACCACCACAAGGCAGCACCCCCTTTTTCAGCACGTACAGCAGGGAGCCGGCAGGCAACACAACTCGTTAA
>NW_016220557.1:0-1512 GCF_001687245.7 Rhagoletis zephyria
TACATCTCTATTTGGCGATGTCTATGAATTTATATGTATGAAAAGTTTTTAATAATAGTACGTCAAATTTCATTGGTATAAATTTTTTTAAACTTGCTAGCGACCTCTAAAAATTATTTTAAACTTTGTATTTTTTTATATATTCAAAATAAAAAGGTGGCCGTTGCCAAATAAATATTTTCATATTTTATTTCCAGCCCTGTTATGTATCCTTGCTCTCTCCGATAAGGTAACAAATTAGCGGTCTATTATTTACAAGTGCCAGTACATATATACAAGTTCTCTAGCGTCCACTTGATTACAGCAACAATAATATAAAATAAATGCCAGGCCTTCGCCACTAAACGTACGTTTAATAGTTTTTCGACACTTCAACTATACGCGGCAATTGACTGCTAAATCGATTTCTCTTCAGTTGCATTTATTTGCACGGGAAATTTAATTTGAGTAGCCACTGAAATCATTTAACTGTAACCAGACACTCAGGACTAACATATTTACATGGACTAGGCAAAGAGGTACAACCAATTTTTTGGTTCATAAAAAGTACTTATGTACACACGTACATATGTATGTATGTTTGCTTGTGGCTACCATGACAGTTTGTTTGTGTGTTTCTAATTTGTTTGGCCACTGCATTGCTATTTTAAGCCAAGTTAGTAAATTTATTTCACTTTAACTTTCAACCACAATTACGTACACAATTTACTATTCTGTGGAGGCGTCAGAATACTGGGGCAAAATAACAGTACTTGTGCATACGTACATACATTTACAGTGGCGGTCAAAAATGGATGAATGGTGTTTTGTTTGATATTTTTTATAAAAATATGGTTCCTGTTTTAACAAAAACCATATAAATCACACTCCACACTTTATACAGAATTTAGAAAAAGTCCACAAATTCTTATCTAAATTTCAAGCTTTTTAAACAGAATTTTTATAAATTTTTTGGGTATGCAGTTAAAAGGCTTATAAAATTTTTGTAAAATAAATGCACATTTTGAGCGGCTAAAAATCCTATTGACTTTTTATAATTTTTTTTTTTGTTGATGGCGTTTTGCACTTTTTTTCATATAAACATGAATTTCTTGTGGAAGAATGTGCGCAACACCGTTTGCGAAGAAAAATAAAAATGTCAACGCCAGCTTTCCTAAATTTCACTATTTATAAGAAGAAAACCGCAAAAGCTGAGCAGCAAAATTTATAAGCCTGTACCCGAAAAATTTATAAAAATTCGGTTATAAAGCTCGAAATGCAGATAAAGTTTTTTCGAATTTTTCTAAACTCTGTATAAAGTTTGAAAGTGTGATTTATATGGTTTTTGTTAAGGCATGAACCATATTTTTATAAAAAAAATTATAAAAAAAAATTAGCTTGAAAAACATTTTAAATATTAAAAGCAAACCATCATTCATCCATTTTTGACCGCCACTGTACATATACATACATATGCATATATTAGACATCTGCATTAATGCACTCAAAAGAGCAAATGAGTCATTCAAATTC
>NW_016220558.1:0-1512 GCF_001687245.7 Rhagoletis zephyria
AACAAAGTTGCTGCTGTTGAAAACAACGATAACGACAACTACAGCGGAAGGAAGGCACATGACGGTGTACACACTCGAAAGTAAAAGCAAAATTAAAAGCAAACGCAGCAATGTTAAGAGGAATGAATATGTAGAGAAAGTATCAACCCGAAAATTACGGAGGAATACACAAAAAAGCGTGGTAGAGGGAAAATTGTACAGTGCCGCCATTTTCTTACTTTTGTGAGAAATTTTGTCACTTTTCGGACTGGACTTTAGTTTTACATCTCAATCGGTTCCAGTGATGTCTGTGGGTCAAAATGTGATACTAGAGGACCTGCGAACTTTAGCATATTGGAATCAAATGAAAACAAAGGCACAAAATCAACGGACGGCATACCATAATTTGTGCACACGCTCCGACAGAGACCAATGAGCGTTTTAATTCACACCTCGGAGAAGCGTATAAGCGCTGTGTGAGAAAAGAAGGTCCTGCTGTCAGAAAACTCAGCCTTCTTGACAACATCTCCGACAATGGAGAGAGGTTAATCAACACTAGAATCGAAATAACGGCAAACAAAATGATCACGTTATGATAGACGGAAGACACACACATATTTGCGATAAAGAACGTACGACAGGTAATGCGATAAAATTTCGACGTCCTGAAGCTGCAGTCAAGCAGATGATATTGATGTCGTTGGCCTCAATAGGAGGGCCATTCGTGCAGCCTTCTTCAGCTTAGATATGGAGGAAAAAGTGATGGTCCCGATGAATGAATAAAAGATAAAATACCTGCTGGAAATAACGTTTGCATGAATAATGAAGCTCCGGTGAAAATATCCTAAGACTCGGCATCCACGGATGGAAAGCAAACGCAAAGCCCTGTCAAGAACACAAGTTAGGGAGCACCAGCGAACACTTCGTATAAAAAATTGCTAAAGTGTTTTGTTCTCGGGCCAGACCGACAATCGGTTGTCGTGCCAAATAGGAAGAAGAAATTTTAGGAGATTCCTAAAGACCTAAACTTCATGTCGCTAAGGTACACTTGTGGGCTGATCCTTATACCAGTTGGTTGCGTGAAAATGTTGGTAAAGTTTTTCTGTGTCAAATTTCTTCTGCGTTTCTTAGCAGNATAAAAACAGTTTAAAGAAAATCGATTTTTGGATGCCGACTTTCCACATATACATTTTTCATTTAATTCTGTGTATTTAAGTTCATTCGAAAAACGATTTATTATTTTCTATATGGAAAATCTTATTCGCGCATTAAAATACAGCTAACAAATTTTTATATCAAAAAAGTGAAAAAATGAAGCCATTTTATTGCGCACAATTTTTTTTCAAATATTAGTTTAAGTATTTGTGATAACGTTCAGGTTTGCACATCTGTGCAGGTGGTACGTACCCGAAAAGAGAAAAATATGTATAAAGGAGGCAGCAAAAGTGGCATTCGAACCGGCGTTGTTTTGGTACATACCAATATATATACATATGCACAAACATTGATATCGGTGTGTATCTGGAAACGAAG
>NW_016220560.1:0-1512 GCF_001687245.7 Rhagoletis zephyria
CTAATGCATGAAAATCCTAACCTCAAAAAAATCACCCGTTATAAGATTACGCAAAAAAGCTTACTCACGCAATCGGAAAATAATGAAAAAACTAAATTTCTGAGCGTTTTTGACGTGTGCCTAAGAATGAAAACAAACAAAGAAAACGAAAAAGGTGCGGTGATTGAGTGCGATTAAATAGGTATTCATTATAAAATATACGAAGTGAAACTTGATGCCAATTAGCAAAAAAAATTCATAGAATATGGTTTTAATCATTGAAAGTGTTTTACAATCGCATATCATTACCACGGGTCGACTTTTCAATGCCACCGTTCTGGCCACAAACGTGCACCCACTTTTGACCAAAATCTAGGCCTTTTTCCAGACCACACAAACGCACCAACTTGTTCCAATCACAAAGCACTTCATTTTATATCATAAATCAAAATTAAAATGAAAATCGCTGATAAAATACATCAAATTGCTAAAAAAAAAAGCATTCCCGAAGCGATAGAAGACGATGTAATAAAGGGAAAAACATCTAAAATGCTATCAAGGCGCATCAATTACAGGTGATATCGATAGAAGCTATGCTTCTTCTTATGAGCACGCTTGTGTCAAACTATCGTATGTTTTGCTTTGTTTACATATCCACGTATACATACACATATACGTAAATATATACCCTGCAAACAAATGCTACTGAAATCTTTAAGAGTATCGGAAGTTTGTTACGATTCGTTTAGGAACCTTTAAAGCGGTTGACAAGAACTAGTAAAGAAATTTCTGTACGCTTTCTTAGAGAAAATTCTTAAAAAAAATTGTGAAACCTTTCAGAGTTCTATTAAATCCTGGTATGCAGGGTATACATATACATACGAATACGAATACATAAAGAAGATGTTGATGACACAAGGAGTTCATACCAACGGTAAATGTTGTTTTTGTTCGATTGCTACAACCTGTAGTTATTGAATCATGAACGCTATGAAAACTTTTTTATGAAATTCGATTACAAATACAACGATGGCGGATTGCGTGATCTGTAGTCGTTGGTTCATGTTCTGAAACGACAGTGGGCCTCCGCACACTGGACTGCTCAGTCCGCCTAACACCGGTTTTATGTGGATAGGAGGAGGAAGAGAGTTCAAGTTTACCTCGCTCATTTCAGTCCGCGAAAATCGCGGATTGACGGTGGACTGACACGCACACATAGACAACATATTTTCTACTTCGTTTTGTGTGCATGTGCCACATGCACTTACACAATCATGCGTAGTTCATGTATACAAAACTGAAACCTGTTTTGTGCCGACTGCCCAGCCCAGTGTGCGTTCGAGTGGTGGACTGCTCATTCCGANATTTTCTACTTCGTTTTGTGTGCATGTGCCACATGCACTTACACAATCATGCGTAGTTCATGTATACAAAACTGAAACCTGTTTTGTGCCGACTGCCCAGCCCAGTGTGCGTTCGAGTGGTGGACTGCTCATTCCGACTGAGCGGGCTAGTATGCTCAGGCCGGGGGGG
>NW_016220561.1:0-1512 GCF_001687245.7 Rhagoletis zephyria
CTGCAGTACGGGGGAGGGACTACAGGACTGCTGAATCGGTAGCTACCTAGTAAACTCCGTCAATTACTGACCGACTACTTGCAGTGTATGCGGCCCGTACAGGAAATGAGGATCCATTCGTCTCCATTTCGATAGTGGTAAAGGTGCGCGTCGCCTCGTAGCACCAGTGCATTCAGCGCAGAAGACACATATGAACAGATATTTCGTTATGTACAGGCTTGTCAAAGTTAGACTATGAAACAGGGAACAGAAAACTACCGGTGTGTCACTAAGCACTCAAAAGCACTAAAGCAGGATGAGCGCCAATCAATTAATAAATATCAATTATTAAATATTTTAGACCTTAGAGTGCTCGAAATGTTTGGGAAATTGTTTCGAAATCCCTTGAAAATATTCCAGTATTTCCAGGGCTTAATTTTAAGTCAGAGAAATTCCAGATGATATCAAAGCTGTTTATAATTCCTTTGGTTTAAATGGGAAGCGTGGGAGGCGTTGTTGAAAAATGCTGCATGAATTTGGTTGCAGCGAAAAGATACGTAAATACTTATATTTTTGCCCAAGATAACGGGATCATAAAGAGATACAATGGCAACATCAGCAATNTTAGCAACAAATCCCTGCAGGGAAACTGCGAACTAGTGAATCAAATTTCTAGTGACGTACTAGACCTTTATCGCCAAAAACGAACCAATCCGATGTTAACTAGATCCCCTCGAGATCAAAATCAGCGAAATGTGGGACTTTAAAAAAAATATTTTATATCACTTTTACCATTAGAAATCTATAACTAAGGTGACGAATTTAGAACTATCGAAAAAGGGATGCAGCGGGACTTGTTAACTTTAGATAGGTATGTACGTATGTGCTTAACGGGGCTTTCGTTCAAGTGCTCTATCAATCTGCACTTCACAGCCCCTTTTTCATAGTTTTATAATACAAAACAAAAGTTTGTGTTCTTACAAATAACAGCAAGCACCTCTGCCTCAACTACAGACATAGTTATGTAAACGTACATGTTTTACAATCATTCAAACAAATTTAATTCGAAATTATGAGAAAAGTAAAAACCCTAAAAAAATCCGGACACTTTTTTCGTCTGTCGATTTTAGCCCTGGATCGGAACTACAGAATTTAGGACTGGTTCGGAACTATCGAAAAAGGAATGCAGCGGGGGCAACTGATATTTCGTAGGATGTCGCAATGTCAAATTCACCAGTTGCTAACATGCAAAAGAGAATTAACGCGAACTAGTCATGGTTCTAAATTCTCTAGTACAGAACCAGTTCGGCACTAGCTGCGTTTCCCGACAGGGATGCGGATCCAGGTGGACAAAGTGTGCGAATACATACATAGCTGCTGCTATGCACATACATACACGCATTCATACCAGTATGTACATCCATAAATAGATACATATATACATATAACTATATATATATATGCAAGGGCACATATGCCGATTTTGTGTATGCGTTTGCTTATGAAGCAGTTACTGCCATACATACATCCGCC
>NW_016220562.1:0-1512 GCF_001687245.7 Rhagoletis zephyria
AAAAAAAAAAACCTTCAGCATTGATGATGGCGATGTAAATAAATACGCATATATAATGAATACCCAAAAGTTCTACAACCTATTGAAAATTTTTTGAATTCAATAAAAAAGGCCTCTAATCATAGTTTATACTTTGCAAAAATTACAAAAAGAAAAAAATTAAGAAATAATATTGAGTAAATATCTCAGTAGCTATATATATACGTAATATATTCAAATTTATGCGCTTTAAATAAAAGCAGCATTTGAACGAGCAAATAAGTACATTCACATCGTACTCTCTACGTTTGCCTGTGTTCATGAATTTTTCCACACGTGACGCGCGCACCTACAAGGTGAATATAGACAGCGACATGGCGAACCACAAAAATCTAAATGTTTATATACACATGGATAGATGAGTACAACACACCAAGTATATCTGATGCCTAGCAGCATCAACAATTCAATAACAATTTTCAAATTCACTGTCACTAGCGGCTTATTGACAAACGCTCACAACGCTTCAAGGTCAACTAGTCTGACAATTTATTACATTTTCGATAAGTATTCAATGTCAGGGGCTGAGACTACGCGTGTCATGCCTCGCTTTATCCATACACTAATTCATTCCCGCCTACATAAATGTTTTTTTGTTTTTTTTTTTTTGTTTTCACGCAGTCCATTGACATATTACAACATTCATATAACGTTTTAATACTCACCACCCAACAGCAACAATGGCAACAAGATTAACAAAAGCAATAGAAAACGTTTTTTTCCTCTGCCATCGGCGTTCGATGATTGTAGTAGCCAAGTATCCAAACACAATACAGATGAAATTATTAGATATATATAACGAAATAACCGAGATATGGATGATGATATGGCGTGTGTAATAGAGCCGAAAAAACCTATAGTGAGATAAGAAATTGCAAAAATTTCAAACAACCTCGTACATAAAATATGCATATCTTACACCCTCTTCAAAAGAGGCACAACTCCAAAACAATTTAGGTCGATTTTTTTGCATAAATGGCTAAATTCTCTAACTAAAAAACTACTGTTTTGTATTAATTGCGTTGAAACTGTGCGATCCACAAGCAGTTATTTATGTATATTTTCGGATCTGATTTTTGAGTTATGCCTCTTTGAAGAGGGTATGCAATATGTTGTATATTTTTATTTAGTAGGTGTCTTCTTTTAATGGCAAAAGCATTCAACTTGCGCTCTATTGGCACTCACCTCGCTCCACCTGTCCATACTTAGTTCTATACAAAGAGGAATTGTCATAGCCTAAAGCACCGCTTCTTCCGTCGCTACCAGCACCAGTTAAAGATGTCCACGCGCTGGTGATTGTGGTTACGATAGTCGTAATTATCCGCACGTACCATGATTCTTGCTGCTCCTGCAAATACCTCTGATATTGCCGTTTGCGGTAGCTATCCAGTTGATCAACTTCATCGCCCGATTCATATGTTAGCTTCTCAGCGGCTCTACGGTTTTGCGTATACCGCGACGATTCATATCGCC
>NW_016220563.1:0-1512 GCF_001687245.7 Rhagoletis zephyria
GAGAGCTTTTAATGTAGCCTAGCACTTCCTAGCGTTTTCCATGGTATTTTCAATGTAGTTTTCTCGTTCAATAAGTGAGTGTGAGTAGTTTTTAGTCGCTCATCATTCTACAAACAGACAGTAGGAACCGGAAGTCGGAATACGACCAGAAGATAGAGCATCCCCGACTTGGTAATTCATATTTTTTGTTTTCCAATAAAAACATTTTCACCCCTATTCTGCAACACTTTCGTATTCGGAAATGGTATGCTGAAATCCGATTCGTATTTTCAAACTTTCGAATTTCATAATAAATGTATATCTAAAAAAGAGCGACTAAAAAACTGACAATTTCGTTTTTTTTGCGCAATTTTTCACGAAAATAGTTCTGTGTCGGAATCGAGATAAAATTAAGCAAAAAAATTTAAATCGATGCGTATTTGGAGGTGTTCTTTTAAACAGATAAACTTGCCTTTCGCATGTACGTATATTTTTATCCACTGCTTTATATGAACGAACAAAAAAGATGTGTATAAAGTTAGCGAAACAACATCAAGCAAAAAATGTCGCATATACCCACGAATTTGCCGTTTTTTTGCCGTTAATTAGTTGTGGAAAAAATAATTTTGACGCTCCGGTATTTTTTTTAGATATAAGGGATTTTGCTAACTTTATATAAAGTTAGCGAAGCACCCCTCCAAACCTCAAAGACAAACGACTAGGCTTTATGTCAAAATTTTCCATTTTTTGCCGTTCTAAGATGACCTAGTTTACTTTAAAAAAAAATAAAAATTTTTTTAATAAAAAAAAAAGTTTTTGCAATTTTTCTTTTTCAATGTTCAATAATTTTTAGAAGAAAAGGATAATAATATAATAGAAAAGCAAACCCGCTATCTTTATGTACCACTTTGAAATTTAAACAAATAATAATCACCATGGTTAAAATTCAAAAAATTAAGAAGCTTTCTTATCACAATCAAACGACAAAATCAAAAACAGCTTTAATGCACAAAACAATTGAAACTGCAAATTATGCAACAAAAAAATTAATTATTTTTATTATTTTTAATAAATTTTTAAACCGCTTCAAAGGAGTCATTTTACTGCTATTACTTATTCAATGTTCCTTGACCGTAAAGAACAATAACGGATAACGTCAAATTCCCATTAAAACAAAAAACGAAATTTCATTTAATTTTAATAAAGTTTCACTGAATCTGGAAATAGTTTCATTTAATTTTAAAAAGGTTTCGCTTAATCTGAATAAAGTTTCATTTAATTTGAAAAAGGTTTCGCTCGATTCGAAAATGGTTTAATTTAAACATAGTTTATAAAACCTTTTAAAAGCTGCGATGGGCAGAGAGAGCTTTTACTCTGCGCGCGCCTTTATAAAACAAAGTGTAAACCCCGCTATTGGATCACGAAGAAATTAACGGCACTCCAGCCAGAAATGTGATTGCTTTATAAAAAAGAGAAAAATTTTCACATACGCGGTCATTTTGCTGATACGCGGTTTTGTACTTTAAACGACGA
>NW_016220564.1:0-1512 GCF_001687245.7 Rhagoletis zephyria
CATGGGTTGCGGTACGAACTATTTGCAGCCCTGGGCCCTTAAGGCCCTGCCACCACAGGAAAACACAGATATCGTGACAAAGAACGTAAATCTATAAGAGACAACACGTTATAATTAGTCTGTTCCTTTGAACTTCGGACTAAAACCTGTNGAGAGTAAAAGGAGAACAGATGCAGAAGTGCATAGGAACGCAAAAAGCACTATTTCCTGTAAAAACGTCAGACGGTTTGTTTACATGTCATTGGTACTACACTGATTTGGCTGAAATATCACTAAATAATTATTAAAATCTATACATATTCAAATATTTCGTTGTTTACTCCCATTTTTTAACAAATATAAGGTTATTTGCTTTCACCGCTTTCTGTTTTTGTTTGCACATGTGAATCAGCTGATCGTTTGACACTTTTCATGAACTTACAGGAAAAAAGCTCCGGACTAAATCCTGTAACTTCTGACTAGGAACAGTTGCTCAGTTACACTCTCAAATGTGTTCCCACTTACAGGTTTTATGTCAATAGGAACGACTTCCTGTAAGTTCTGACTAAATCCTGTAAACCGGACTGCTATTGGAACAGACTAAATTGTAACGAGTGAGAACATCAGGTGCTTTTCCTTTTGTCCAAATACGTTTTGTGATTGTGTTGAATTGGTTAATTGGTTAAAAGTAAAATGAGTGAAAATCAAAATATTAATGATGTACTGTAGCTCGTTTCTGAAACTCTTCTCTACCGATTTTTTCTCTACTGGTAGAGAATATACGTCATTCTCTACTACTCATTAGCAGTAGAGAACAAGGCGGCGAATTCATATCTCCATTCGCCTTAGTAGAGAATTGTTACAGAAACGAGCTACTGGACTGTGAAAGTGCTTGTGTGTGAAGCAAAGAGTTTGAAACTGATTTATAAATAGTAAAATGTTTACAAAAGAATGTCAAAACGGTGTAACAATATTCACTTGCAAGTTTTTTCTAATTTTGTGTTCAATAACTTTTCCTGCTAGTTTTCTTTTCTTTTAAATTTACGCTCTATTCTGCTTTTACGCTCTCGCCGCAATTTTTCACTGGAGAAGTTACTATACAAACCTATTGTTTTACTGGAAAACATGGGCGTAGCCAGGTAGGAGCCGGGGGGTACTCGAACCCCCTTTAACGTTCAAATTTCCCTTATATATATATAAAATAGTACCCTGAAATGCCAGCTTAATAGGGTCGATTCCCCCCCCCCCCCNCCTAACTTTCATACTGGCTGCGCTGATGCTGGAAAAGTTACTATACAAACCTATTCTTGAATGTGATCAACTTATAGGGAATTTACATGATTCAACTTTCACATGCGATTAGTTGAACCAAAAGTTGAATGAATGTAGGCAGCCGACCAACTTCATTGAAAGCGATTAGTTGAAAGGCCCTTTACACCAGGCGATTGTTGCATTCAACTAAAAATCGCCTAAAAAATCGCCTCATGTAAATTCCCTATTACTATTATCGATAGTGTTTAGAAAAATTCGATA
>NW_016220565.1:0-1512 GCF_001687245.7 Rhagoletis zephyria
ATAGCCTTTTTATTAAATGTACATATTTCGAGTTTTGTTTTCATAAGACGCTGGGGCTCTACATACCATAGGCATCAGCAATTTGTACACTTTGTCGATTTTCTGCTCGAATGCTTATCCATCAACTTTCGGATTGAAATTTTTTTTAATTTTCGAAGGAAGGCGAATTAATATAAGGTGAGCAGGAGTACAAAAATAAAAATTTACATGTATGATAAAGTGTATTTTGGTCAGTAAAATCTTTAGTTTAACCCTTTTTAAAGAAGTCGGCGCCTTAAATGAAGTATTATTTTATAGATATCGCCTATCTTTGACGATAAATGATTTGAAAAGCTTCTTGCACATGATTGTAATGGAAAACAGCTAAATTCATTTAAAACCAAGCTTTTTTTTCAAAAACTCATACAATTTAACCTTTTCATAATCTTTCAGTTTAGATCATTTTTAAGAATTATTAAGTACATATTGACACTTAGAAGGTAATTTTTTGCTGGTTTTTAAGTAATCAAAATCCGAGCCCAGCTAATCATAAAGCTTTTATGTAGTACGTATAAGTGAAGAGCAATGCGTATACTTCGTTAATAATAGTTGAGATAAAATTATTAAAACTTATATTTTCAGTAGGAACTATTTTATCACAAAAAATATATATATTACAAAGTTTTCATTCACTTAGATTGATGCTTTGATTCCTTCCGTTTGGTTTCGTGTACTTTGATGGTTTTCCCTGAAAAAAAGCACGAGTTTGAAATTACCAAAATGTACTAAATATTGAATAAGAAAAATCTGCATGTAAAATATTATACTCAGTTGAAGAAACAAACAGCGTTATCATGAGTTTCATTTTCCCCGAACCGGTTTACTTTTCAAACTTGGTTTCCATGTTTTTACTATAGGCGGATGAAAAATTTTCGGGTGAACTTTTTTCAGGCGAGACTCAGGATAAGGCAGAATATTTATATAAAGAGTGTTCGCTATGCAAAAAACTTGTACAAGTTTGTACCGNGGCCAAAAACCCAGTAAAACTTGCAAGGAGAGAGCACAATTGTAAAATTTCATTTGGAGAGGAAATTGCAAAATTGTACTGGGAAAATTTTTGCCAGCAGGATTGTGGCACACGGTTGCATTTTTGTCAACGTTAAATTTAAGTATTAACAATCTTGTGGCGATTTACTAATGAAAGAAGTATGTAAATACATATTTGTTTATTCAACTAATTTAATTAATTCCAAACATATGAAAGGTAATCGGCTGAAAAAGCTGTATTCGTAACCGGAACGCAGTCGACACTACTGTCGATATTGGAAATCCGACAGTGACTTCCACAAATAAACTGAAGGTTATGTTAGGAAAGTCAGAATAAGAAGAAATATACGTATAGGTCCTGTTTTGTTTTTCACCTCGAATAATAAAAAAAATATTATGTTCGAAATAAAACCGTGGACGCCAGCTGGCAGTGAAGATTACAAATGTTTGCTAATTCCTGTTCGCGCAAAACTTAGTAAGTTTCTC
>NW_016220566.1:0-1512 GCF_001687245.7 Rhagoletis zephyria
TCTAGCCTTCCAGCGAGCTGGCTGGCTGGCATCACTGTTAGCAACAACAGCGACAAAAACAAAGCGCACAACAACATTGTATACCTACATACATACATAGTTTCATTGTCCAAGCTCAATGCTCTATATATGCGCCATTCTTCATTTGCCTCCCCCCGGGGACATACCCATGCTGATGGAAATGCTGATCGGTATTGCTACAACAATAAAAACCTTCACCTCCAGTACTTCATCGCACCACAATTTCAATGTTGCACTTGAATTTCCCCGCATGCATGGCAAGTGCGCGTCCGGCGCATGTTGCGGTCATCGTACGCTATTGGCGGCAGGATCCACGCGCATTTCAGTAATGACGCGCCGGAATTCGTATTTGCTTAGAAACGCGCGTGCTTCTATCTGCGAGTGTGCTATCTATATGTGCATATGTATGCGCGTGTAAGCTTATCTGAGTGCTTTTTGTTTACTCTTCAGTTGCCTGGCAACTGTTAGCAAGCGCAATTTAAATGCAGTGATGATTGATGGATTCGCGTCCTTGCATCTGTGGTTGTGCTTCTTATTGCTTGCTGCGCATGCTACGAGGGACGTTTAATATGTTCGAAATCCCTGCGTATTGATTCTAAATGCAACCCTGTTGCTGACGAGTAGCAGCTGTTAGTGGGGCACTGAAAAATTTTGAATAAGTTTGCGACTAGCGGCAACACTTTTAAGGGTGAGCACTAATTTGAAGAACAATTAGGATTTTTTTAAGGTATAAAAAATGGAAAAAAGGTCAGACTAAATGTATCGACCTATGTACTATAAGCAGACCATGTTAGCGAAAAAATCCTTTCAGGCGAAAGAAACAAAAGAGTAAAAATTTACTGACTTATCAAACTGTCCTCGTACTTTGTTAGTGAAAATCGATGTTTGCTTGTATTTGGGTATTGTAGCATTAAACGGAAACAATAGAGAGCCTAGAAATTGATATCATTAGTACATACTAATCTACATTAATCCCACTTAATTTAGATGTATACAAATTGTCAATATGATTCATACTAGTTGTTTAAGGGCTCCAGAATATGCATTGCAAATGCAAATTAGGTAAAGTGTGTTTGATTCTTATATTGCTAAAAATCTCCTGCAAGTGTAAGATTACTTTTTAAATACGCGACGGTATCCATGGTAAATATAAGTTAACGTGCTTTACTATAGGCGTGTGCAACAATTGAACCGCTTGGAAGATATGCTTTGTGACGCCTCACTGCTTTAAATGTTAAACGATAAGTTAAGTTAACGGTAAAACCTAGGTTTCGCTGCAGTTGCCCTTATCCTACAAACATAACCGCCTGTAGAGATTAGCTCTGATATTTAGTATGTATGAGATATGCAAAAACTGCCAACAAAAAAAGTCTTGCAGCTTTATGCATCTCAAAATCTGCTTTGATATTCACCAACCAATGTCGGTTCAGCAGAACATTGCAGTTGCAAATGTCTGACTTTTCGTGAAGTATTGGTCTCTTATTGCCAAAA
>NW_016220567.1:0-1512 GCF_001687245.7 Rhagoletis zephyria
CTTGCTTTCGTTGTCCACCCATGGGTGCGGAGTCGAAGGATCTTTTCACAGCAGCGTCATCATCCATGCGTAAAACATGCTCAAGCCAGCTCAATCGTTGTAATTTTATGCGCTTAGCTATGTCCATGTCGTTAAAAAGCTCGTTCAGTTCGTCATTCCATCTTCTTCGGTACCCGTCACCAACTCCAACAGGTGCATTGTTCTTGCGTATGACAGTTCTCTCGACAGCACCCAAAGCCTTCTCATTTTTGTTTCAATGTTCTCCGCCGTATAAAAGGACGGGCATGAGGAAACATTTTTAGAGCGTTATTTTCGTTCATCGAGAGAACTCTGCTATTTGATACCTACCGAGCCTAAAGTAGCACCTGTTGGCAAGAGTTATTCTTGACTTTATATGCAGGCTGACGTTATTGGTGGTGATTATGCTGGATCCTGGGTGAGCAAAGTCCTTTACTACTTCAAAGCTATGAGTGCCAATAGTGACGTGAGTTTCAATACGCGAAGACTTTTTATGTGTTGCCAGGAGGTACTTTGCCTTGTTCTCGTTCATTGCTAAACCAACCTCGTTAGCTAATTTTTCTAGGCTGCAAAATGTGGCTCTTACATCTCTCAGTTTCAGGCCAACGATGCCAATATCATCTGCATAGGCCAGCAGTATCGTGCTTTTGCTGTATATGGTGCCGCTGCGATTCAGATTGGCAGCTCTTATGTCACTTTCCAGCATCAGGTTGAAAGAGTAGCATAAGAGGGAATCGCCGTGACTAAAACCTCCTTTGGTCTCAAACGGCGCGGAGAGGTCCTTCCTTATTTGGGCGGAGCTGAAAATTGTGCTCAACGTTACTCCTTATAGCCGTATTAGATTTGTGGGGATCCTAAATTTAGAGATGGCACCGCACAGGCAACTTCTCTTCGTGCTATCAAAAGCAGCTTTAGAGTCGGCAAAAAGTTGGTTTGTGTCGATTTGCATATCGAGTGTACTTTCCGGAATTGTACGTCCTGTGAAAGTCTGGTCAATGGTGGACTTACTACATTTGGTTCGTGAAGGGCGGAAGTCTCTTACACAGTATTGTCGATCGGCCATTGTGTGCAGTATTAAGAAGGCTTATTCCACGATAGTAGGCACATGCATTGGCATTCCTTTCTTGTGGATTGGATCGGGCTTGTATTTATCAGACCGAATTCCGCTTCGCCGCCGGCTGTTAACTGTGTTTGCCTAGCCAGTATACCGTCGGCTCCGGGACCCTTGTTTTTTTTTTTTTCAAGCCGCCTTAAATCTGGTCTCACCTCGTCTTGGTCAAGTGGAGCAACGTGAGCTTCGTCCCTATACATTGGTTCAGGCTCCTCTTCATCAAACACGCCACTTGTCTCGCCATTCAGAAGCGTTGAGAAGTCTTCCCTCCACATATCATGTGTACTCTGGACATCTGTTACCAGAATTCATCTTGATCCCTATAAACAGAAACAGTCTTGAAACCATTTGATTGCTGCCTTATTTCCTGATAGACATTTCTA
>NW_016220568.1:0-1512 GCF_001687245.7 Rhagoletis zephyria
TTCTATTATGAAAATTTTTCTCCAACATCAAAATTAAGAGATAACATAACTTAATAATTTTTTGACCCAAAATGAAGCTTCTGAAATATTAAGTTCAGTGACCGGGTAAACATCGGTATCAGGAAGTTGGCTTTTCTTTCCAATCATTGCTGCTACGAATGCAAAAAGGTCATACGTAAATATGTATGTATATCTGTAAATGCATATAAATATGATGTATGTATGTATGCATTCCTATGCAAATGCAAGCAGCGAAAACATTTTAAAAATAATTTTGCTTTCCTCGCTAAATGATCTTTTTAAATACATATTTGTTTTTGATTATATTATTTGTGCACGTGTATTTACAAGTACACTTGCATGTGACATTGTGGTTAAAATGTTTTCGAATTGTAGATTTTGTAANGAAAGCAAGAATTTATGCACATTTTCGTAGATACATACATATTTATGTGTAATTTTGTGTGCGCGGTCTTAACTATAAATAAAAAATAAATATAACTATGAACCAGTTAAGTATAAAAATAATACTTTTATAAAATTTTCAAAAGCTGGCCATGATTTTAGATTGAAAATTTTTTTTTAATATGACTAAAACTTTTACTTTTTTCACATCTCTATATTTGTTAAATATGTTCGTACTATTCCTAGAAAAAAAAATAAATCATAGACGAACAATGCAAAACTTAAGGGGGCCATAAAATTTATCCTTTTTAATTGGTTTTTTTACTTTTCGGACATATTTTACCTTTTTTTTGTGATTTTTATGACAGTCGTCATTACTGCTTAATAAATACCTCGTAATAATCGGTATACATACTGTTTAGTAATTTATTTTTTAACAATATACATATAGCTATTATTATATGCTTGCAAGTATGTATTTGTGATGGAAACAATTTGAAGTTCAATAGGCTGTAGTCGTTCTTTTGGCTACATAGTCACAGTTGCGCCTTTATACTCACTCCCAACTCCTATGGACTCTGGACTCTGTGGTGTCTAGAGTCACGGGTAAAAAAAAGGTGTGTACTTTGGTGACACCACTCCGACTTATTCGGATTAACGGATAGCTTTAACAGATTAGCTTCAGATTTAGCAGCAGATATTCGGAGGGTGGGGAGGGCGATAGAAGGCGTAAATTATGTTATGACATTGAAGTTATCCTGTAGTGTGAATGATTTCAAGCGATTTGTCTTTGGACGCAGAAATGTTTTCGCCGAATTTTAATTATAGTTCATATCTACTTTTCCTTTATTTTCACTCAAAATGTTATTAGCCAATTTGAAAAGTAGATTTTTTAACATCCTGAAATTGGCGCAATGATTTTGGACGCTAGTTCTTTGTAAAATTGCTTAGTCCAACTTGATACTGTGGCCAGTGTGACCAGATGACCTCAAGAAAAATAAGGTGAATTGACTTTAAAATAGCTGACATTTAATGTTATTGTAAGTGAAGTTAAAGAGAACACTCTAAAAAAAATTGTGTAGATTTCCTACCTAAAAGGTAGGTTAC
>NW_016220569.1:0-1512 GCF_001687245.7 Rhagoletis zephyria
GAGAATTGTAATGCAATAAAATTGTGAATCAAAGAAAGAACGAGAAATAGGAAAGCTGTTAGTTTTATGGTAAAATCATCATCAATACAATATTTCTGTCAATAGGGAAATATGTACATTAGGGCGGGTCAATTTCTATGGGAGATTTTTTTCGACTATACGCGTATAGCACAACACGTTTTTACGTGTAATTGTAGGCAAATTTGCCGAAAAGAGGCGCTCTTCGGCTGGCTAATGTTACCCGCATGAAAAATAGATCACTTGGAGGTTCTCAAGCTATTCATGAATGATCCCGCTATCAAATTCACAGTTATTATCTTACCGAAATTATCCTTTGGCAACCCCCACAATGTCAAAATTCCTGAAAAGCACTGCTGCGATAATAATGGTCAAAGGGCCCTAACTATGATATACCAATGGATCGAAGATAGACGACGGGAGTACTGGGGCAGGCGTACTGCGACCAAGATAGCAATAAAGTCTTCAATGAGCACATACCCAACCATATTCGAAGCGGAAGTCTTCGCAATCGAAGTCTGTGTTCGAGGATGGTTTCGTAGAAGGATAAAAGGCGCAAGAATAAATATTATGTCAGATAGTCAGACAGCACTAAAGGCCTTAGGCTCTTTTAGAACTGTGTCAAGGCCTTTAGACAGTTGTTAAACTCTTCTGAACAGCCTACAATCCCATAATTGAGTGGCGTTAGGATAGGCCCGTGGGCGTGAAGGGTTTGAAAGCAACGAATGGGCTGACTGTCTCCCAAAACATGGAGTCCAAAAGCGCATGCCTACGAACCGAGCCTTTCTACGACACATCTAAAGGACACACTGCAGAATTATTTTGGTGTTGGCGGAAGTCGAAGGGAATGAGACAACCAAAGAAATTCATAACTCCTTCTAGGGGGGAAATCCGAATGACTCCTTCAACTTAATCGGGAACGTCTTACAGTCTACCTGACAGGCACTGCAAGTTAAGGAAATACTTAAATAAAATGGAGCTTTCTCTAGAGATGAACCTCAGGTTTTGTGGGCTTATGCATCGTGCTACCATATCGCCTTTGGCAAAATTTTCCTTAAATTGTAGACGTCTTCATAATCAGACTACAATAGTGTGGTTGGGATGTCTTTGGTATGCAGATAAGCTAACAATCATAATTACAGGAAAGAACATCTGTACTGTTTCAGACGTTGCCAATACTGCTTTTCGTCTGGTCTCAGCGCCTAGGTCTTGTGGACATGCAGACGAGTGTGTAGTAAACATGCGGGTTGTATTGGCAGAAATTAATACTACGATTAAGTAAACTTAAAATATAGGCCTGTCTTTTTGTCAGAAGATTAAAAAGGGAGATTCTGCTCATATTACTGTTTAAGCAGAAACATCCGTGAGGGAACTGCAGTTGAGGACTACTTTTATGCAAAGAAACTCCATGCATATACTCTGGAGTAGATAATAGGGTTGGAGGAATGTGCGCTTTCCGAAATATGCGTTGACAGAAAGTTGCAAGTAAAAATA
>NW_016220570.1:0-1512 GCF_001687245.7 Rhagoletis zephyria
ATAATTCCGGCCCACCTTTTGAATTAACGAAATTGCTCGCAAACATATATGTAGAATTTATGCAAGCGCCATTTATGCAAATGTAAGTGTGTATGTTTGCATTCACTTGTTTCCACATATTGCATTCCTATTGCCGGCGGTTATTATTCACACGCTATTGATTTCTAATTGAGTTGACTTCAAATCTGTCTAAATTGACAGGCAGTCAAGTGGAGCACAGAGGAGACTAACCAACACTCCAAGCTCCAACACTGCAATGCAATCGAAGCATACTTTTTGGGTACTGCTGCCATGTAAACACATATGTACATTAGAGTGGTCCAAAAAAAAGTCGGAATTTTAATACCGCCATACCCCTATTTTTTATTTTGAAATCAAAAATTATTTAGGGAATGCTCAAAGCGCTCAAAGTTTTCTATGTATTTTATATGGGGGGAAACAACTTTTCATAGAAATGGTATACAATTCTTAAAATCAATATTTTTCGATCGGAAAAATGTGGTTCTTTTCAGGAGAATTCCAGTATTAATACCCAATTGTTTATTTAACCACTTTTTGATATTAAAGATTTTTTATTGGTCCCCCCATTACATTTTCTGGGTGTGTTGGCGGACTTATAAAATATAGTTACCATAAAAAAAAAAATGGTCAAAGAAACAATTGAGTATTATTATTGGGAATCTCCGGAATAGGAACCGAGTTTTCCGTTCTAAAAATATTGATTTTCAAAAATTCTACGCCAATTCTTAATTTTTTTGTATTTCAAAATAAAAAATAGGGGTATAATTTTTTTCGCTATAGAACAAGCCTAGGGGATGGCGGCATTAAAATTCCGACTTTACTTTTTCACATGCGATTTTGGACCACTCTAATGTACATATGCCATTGCTATTGATGTGTGGATTTATGTAAGTAGTAGGGCGCCTTCGATTGGCAACTGTTGCCATTGCATTTAGTCGTACTCTTACTGCCTCTTGTTATTTGGCTTTATTTGGGTATTGGCGTGGTGGTGGGGCTATTGATGTGTGCACACATTCCTGCCGGAAGTTGACTAATGAAATGCATTTATGCGACGTGTTGAAGCGAATGGCAATCGTGCTCTTTATGTGTAGTACTTATAGAGTATACATTTATTTGATTTTTGAAGGTGTGAGCGTATGGCTTATTGCCTAAATTGTCCATAGAGCCAAAGAAGTGATTCTTTAATTCAATTCATTTGCCGAATGTTAGGTCTTTTGTTAATCATTGTGTTTAGAGTAATGTCGACTGGTTCTTTATATATAACCCCTCCAGGGTGGTATATTGTGCGTGAAAATATATTACTTAAACGAAGAGATATATTTTATCTCAAAAATTACTCGATAGGTGGCGAGATATCTGTAAAAATCGTAGGTAGGCTCAAATTCAAGACATATATTAGTTACACTAAAAGTGGTATTTCCTTCCAAAATTTACTTGATAGGTGGCGCTGGTGGCGAGAAAACATTGTCAAAGTCATTCACGGGTGAGTGA
>NW_016220571.1:0-1512 GCF_001687245.7 Rhagoletis zephyria
TTTTTTTTTTCAGTTAAAAAATATTTCCCTCAGTTTTAGAGGGGGTGGACGGGTGGTCTAGGACACGCCTTGTACTAGAATATTTTCTTATTTATGATATTTTATATGAAAATAAAAACGTTTTATCTATCGCAAGTAACTGGGAATATTGACGTCCGGAAATATAAAGGTGTAATTTATGCAACGACTTACCGCACTGCCGATCTCTGCAAAAAAGGACACAGTTAGCAAACAGAAACTCCTCACCTACCCAAGCATAGTAAGTAATGAGCTTCTCTTGGCTCTTATGTCATACGTCTGATCCTGAATGAGAATGCCAGCTTTCCTGCCTCCGTTCCCTGAATCCGGGAATTTAATGGACTCTGCTTGTAAAGATCGACCAAAGCTCTGTAGATACCATCGGATCAAGACATGGAAATCACTTGAGTTTCTCCTTTGGTCCAATTTTGTATAGTTAATTCGACTTGAGTGACTAAAGCGATTCGTGTTACCGTCCAGTGATGGTTACTCAGCACTCTAAAGCCGCTACTTCTCTTACAGGTAATAGGCTCATCTTGCCGCATACAAAACCCTACATAACAGCCCTACAGCAGCTCTGATTTTCTGAATTAGCGGATGTTGCGAGTTTTATCGATAGTGTCGATGTGTCGATAAGAATTTTGGTGCCGTCCCGCACGAAACTTTTTTAAAGACCTTCCCGACGCCGCCCATCCCGGCCATTTTGAAATCAGTATGGTGCGCCCATCTCTAGTTAAAACAATGACTCAGTGGACTGGATGGTTTACGTGGTATCAACATCCTATATGACGAAAACACGACCAGACCGAGAACATGTCTTAGTCAAGTATAGTAATAAGTGGAAATACTTTAGTATTGCCTCCGAATACTTTTCATATCAATTATACTTGCCTCCAGGGAAGGCGTAGGGTCTTGTGGAATACTGCGAGCACCGAAACATCGGTTTGATCTTTTGCAGCGGTTCTATTTCCCAGAATAAAATCTTGGGAAACAGCAAATGTAACGCGAGTCGAGATAGGCTTTTCGAGTACAGCCCTAATAGTGGGCATAAGACAGGTCAATTCTAAACTGGAGAGCCCTGAGCGAAGATTCGTTTTCTGGCCACAGGTATGAATCAGCTTCATCTTGACCGAGAGCTATATATTCTGCGCCCAAAGCTGGGTTAGCTCAAGAGGCCTGATGGTTCCTTTACGAAAACAAGGGTTGAAACTCTTTTCTATCTATTTTTCTGGAGTCTCAAGAATACCATTTTAGTTTAATATCAATGCTTAGTCAAGAAACAGGGCTAGAAGCGAAGTATTGAAGGCCGCTCCAGGAAGGTCAATACCGCCCTGTAGGCCTGTAAGACGGCTATAGGCAAAAAATGAGGAATAAAACCACATATAGTACACTGGATGTACAAGGCTATGATTAAACCCAATCTTTTCACCGTATTGTGGCGTACGCTCAATAATATTTTGTCTAGAGCCAAGGTGGAACGAGTGCAGAGAACGG
>NW_016220572.1:0-1512 GCF_001687245.7 Rhagoletis zephyria
CTCTGTTTGCCGATGAAGATGGGTAAGTGGAAGAGAAACGCGTCTCTCTTCCTTCTGCTCCTTTCCATTATTGAGGTTATGATCGGGACTGGGATTAAGATTTAACCAAACCAATACGATATTCCCAACTAGCGTAGTCATTTAAGAGATACCAGTATTGCCAGATTTCTTTGTAACAGAAAAACTCTAACCTCCAAAGGAGCTCTTGAGGCGCTAACAACGCCAACGCAACGCCAAATGTGGACGGGCTTTTTCCCTGTATAGCTTAAAAATTTATTTGAAAATAAGAGATGCTTTAATTTATTGATTCCAATCTGAAATTGAAAAAACTGTAATTTGCACTAGAAATTAATTTTTACAAAACTGTAATCTGGACGATAAAGCTGGCAACACTGATACGCTCAACATTTTAGAAAAAAAAATTTAAAAATACAACTCTGAATGGGACATATGCTATTGGTGCATGCGTATTAAATGCATACACATACGCTGTCGAGAAAATAACTAGGGACGCGACATTTTAACAAGTTTTGGCTATCTATCTTTCGGTTATTTAATGTGTATTATTTGTTTATGAAAGTATAGCCAGTGCACGGACNTTTAAACATATTTTTTCATCCAACACCTTAACTAAAAATGAAAAGTTAACTCTGATCATAACCAATTTAATAGTGGCATTGCATCTCTATCAGCTCTTTTTGTATATATTTTTCTTTTGCAAACGTTTGTGTGGGAGACTGCCAAACGAATGGGCTACAGACTTCAACCATTTCAAATCTAACTTTAATAAAAAAAATTTGTAGCGGAGAATAATGGTTGGAGCCTCTCTCCTATTAAATTAATACATTGCCCGCATCAGAGCATCCGTGAGCGAATAAAATTGTATACGAAATTTCTTTTTGACCATTCGGTATTGAGTTCCCTTTTTCAATTGTAGTTGTATTGGAGAGAAAACAACGGTCATTTTATTTCATTCGATTCAAATCCTTGCATTCGATCACGGATGCCGTGGTGATTCGTGCCCAGTTTATTGTAAAGGTTTTTTGTTGAATATTTTGTTGACCTGAAATAAATTTTTTTTTTGTTTTATATAAAAATACAATTTATCTCAAGGTGAATTCATATAAAGTTCATATGATTAAAAAGTATCTAATTTTTTTCTTTTAAATAACGTACCAACTTCTACCATTTTTTTGGGTGTAAAATCTACCACTATTAATTTTTTCAAAGTCCGTCCACTGAGTATAGCTTACTATCTAACAAAAATCGTGTTAGTCCGAATTTCAAACTTAGTAAAAAAATCAGTAAAGTTCGACAAACTTCCATTGAAATTTCAAACTTTTAACTAGACTTTTAGACAAAAATTTGGTGTGCTGTTTTGTAGCCCATTCAATTTTAGTAAAATTAAGTGCAGTCGACTTTTGAAAATTTTATTTTGCTGACGGTGTCATGCATTTCAATTTTTTTTTAAATTTAGGAAAATACAAAACACAGCCAGCAAATTTCTGAATA
>NW_016220573.1:0-1512 GCF_001687245.7 Rhagoletis zephyria
CCTGTGGAGTGGAAGCGCGCACTGCTTACCACTACACCACAGCGGCCGCCCATGATTTGAAACGGGTAGTATAAAAAAAACCCCGTCCCTCTCAAGGCCGCTAGGTAGCTTCTCAGAGTCGGTTTTGTAAACCTTGATCTCACCGATCGCTCGTCAAATAAAACCGATACATCGGATGCTTCAAATATTAAAATTTGTAAAACTGCCAGAGAACAAAATTACCCTCTTGAAAGAGATGAGCGAGAGAGAAAAAGTAAAAGTCACCTGGAACGCGAAAAACCACTTTTCCTGTAACTGATTCAATTTTTATTTAATGTAAGGTTCTTTGCTTTCACAGCGTTCGATTTTTGTTGACAAATGCAACCGTGCCTATCTTTTGACACTTTTCATGAACTTGCAGGAAGAAAAACTTCGGACTAAAACTTGCAACTTCTGACTGAGGGAAAGTGTAAGTTACTCCCACAAAAGTGCTTTGACTTAAGGTTTTTTGGCACCTTGTACGCTTTCCTGTAAAAGAAACCTGCAAATCGTGAATATCGTGAGCATCTGGAATGCAACTATTGTATTGTCATCGAGCTCTGAGCTAAGTTTGAAAATTCAAGTAGATACTTTAATAAAGGCTGATTTTCACTATGTCATAAATTGACAACAAATTTTGTCAAAATATTTTGACATCATTTTATCTTCTTTTCCCATACTCTTACCGATTATATTACAGATAACCAATCTAGCAGCACATGTACACGACTGAAGACCGTTTTTTTAGTTTCATTTGCCAAAGTGTTTTCACTTATTTGACCACAAATGCCACTGAATTTGACATAGTGAAAACCAGGCATAATACACTTAAAAATTTACGAATCGCACTTTTACTGAAGGGACGTGAAAATCGAAAAATTGGGTTTATGGATCGTAATTTTGAAAAACAAAACCAAGGATGTTTTAAAAAGATATTTGCACAAAAACAAATTTAAGATCCAAAGATGCCCCATTTTTGCAAAGTGAAAAAAAGAGCTTGTAACGAATTTGCTTGACCACCTTAGCTATTTTGTCGATTTTTGTCACGCCCATAATTTTTAGGAAAACATTTTTGAAAATATTTTATAAGTAAGTCCATATCCGTCATTATTAGTATCAAATTAAGCGATGAGCAAAATATGTACGGAAACGAAGTCCATCGCGATTTTTCATCGAATATGTTCTTTAATTCTCCTCATTGCTATAGATGAGTTTTTATGACTGCGTATCGAAATTTTCGATAACATTGATTTGCAACATGAACTCAAGAAATATTTGATTTCTACAGTTCAACAAGAAAGTCACATCGTGATCGTGCCAAAGGTTGTGCGGCTATCAATGAAAATTGACTTTTATGACGCCGAAAGTGATCAATTAAAACAAATTGCTATAAGTACATAGTTCTTTCATTGTATTTGAGTTCCTTATAAGGGTGGACAAATGACATCTAACAAATATCCGAAATCAATTAATTTACTTCGATGTAACAGTTGC
>NW_016220576.1:0-920 GCF_001687245.7 Rhagoletis zephyria
GTCGGATTAAATTGTGAAACTAAACTATCCAGAGACCCACTCAAACACAAAAAAAGTTTCGTTAAAATCCGTAAAACCATTTAGGAGGATTTCACTCACCAACACACCTACAAAAGAATTAAAAAATATATTCAAAGACACACCGCCTTTTCAAATAGCCCAAATTTTCTCCATGAGTATGGGCTTGATTTTAACTACATACATATCTGAATACTTTCAGAGATATGCAGTATAAAAATTCGCTTTATATAGGAGGTGCCACGCCCCCCTTTCCAACAGCTGCCCTCTTTCTTCATGAGTATGCGATTGATTTCGCATATCTCCATACCAAGTTCCAGAACTCTACCATGAACACTTCCAAAGATAGGCAGTATGAAAAATTCGGTTTGTATAGAAGATGCCACGCCCCCCTTTTCCAATAGTTCCACTTTTTCCTCAAGAGTTGATTGCGTATATCTCCGTACCACGTTCCAGAACTATACCATGAACACTTCCAGAGATATGCAATATGAAAAATTTGGTTTGTATGGAAGATGCCACGCTCCCTTTCCCAATAGTTCCAACTTTTCTCCAAGAGTATGCGATTTATTTCGTACATCTCCATACCAAGTTCCAGAACTCTACCATGAACACTTCCAGAGATACGTAGTGTGAAAAATTTGGTTTGTATGGGAAGTGCCACGCCCCCTTTACATATCGATTTTTGTCTAGCCTAAAACCATCCTTGGGACACGTGCGGCAGGTGGCAGTAATCGGTTTAGCCGCTCTCAAGCCTTGCGAAAACTAAAAAACCGGCTTTCAAAATATATATTAGCTAAGATATATTATATATTATAATTATATTTCGACAGTATCCGTTGTTTCTGATTGGCGCAAAAAAATCTTGCCAAGTGACGAATTCGCCCCTTGATATGGTCGTT
>NW_016220576.1:930-1106 GCF_001687245.7 Rhagoletis zephyria
TCGAAATTGCATTAAAATTGGAAAACAGGAATCTATAAGCTTATCCAGGTAAAAAGCTACCTAAGTACCGAATTTTAAGCAAATCGGACCATAAATATGATTCCTTCGAATAGATCGGTCCCTGGTCCACTTGTCGGAAAAAATGGATCATATATGCTAAAAAGCTACCTAAGTAC
>NW_016220576.1:1311-1515 GCF_001687245.7 Rhagoletis zephyria
TACTTACGTACCAAATTTTAAGCAAATCGGACCATAATAAGATTTTTTCGAATAGAACGGTCTCTGGTCCACCTACACGAAAAAAGATAATTTTTTTAGCCTAAAACATGGTAGTTACCGAAAGCTATTTATATACAAAATTTCATGAAAATCCTACCAGCCGTTCACGAGATTACCTGTTACAAAAAAAGGGACTTCTCTTTA
>NW_016220577.1:0-1512 GCF_001687245.7 Rhagoletis zephyria
AAAGGGAACTAAAAAGGAAGCTAAAGAAAATGCGCTGCTTCCTGTTTGTGTATGCTTTTGCAGTTGTTGCTAGCTATTGTTTGCTTTTGCGGTGCTGAGATGCTGGTGCCTGCCCATCACCAACGACTTCATTATTTTTGCTTAGTCACAATATTTGCGCTGTCAAAGCCTCCACGGATTTCTTAACACTTTTTCTTCCATTTATTGTTGCAATTTTTCGTCGAATTCTTTCGGTGTCCACAAATCGATTATTTCACAAAAGCTTCATAAGCTGTGGCTGTTAAGTGTGTGCGAGACTGCAAAGCACAAAGTGTTTTTGGTGGTGCTTTCAACGCAAAGCACAGTGTGTGGGGAGAGAAAAAAAATTTTTTAAAAGTGTTCATATTTTTCTGTACGCATAAAAAGCACACTTAAGATCAACCGAAAAAATTCGAAAAGATTCAGAAAAAATTGCGAAAAGTTGCCAAAAGACACAGAAAAACCTTGAAAAAATCCAAAGCAAACCCGAATAATTCCAAAAAATCGTCAAATTTCCCAAGAGCGCCCGAAAAATAAACACGAATTACCCAGAAAAATTTAAAAAAATGTATGAACAGTTCCGAAAAATCGCAAAACTCATAAAAAACGAGAAGAGTAAAAAACAGGGACCAAATATAACTTATCTCGAATTTATAAATTGAAAACGTTGCTTGAATTCTGAAATTTAACGAAAACGTTGTTTCATAACAGTTAATAGATGAGAAATATTTTTTTCGTTGCTGATAAGAGTTATTTCCCAACGTTTATTTTTTACGTTGCTCGATAACGGTTATTACCCAACGTTTATTTTTTACGTTGCTTGATAACAGTTTATGCCAAACGTTTATTTTTTACGTTGCTTGATAACAGTTATTGCCCGACGTTTATTTTTACGTTATATGATAATAGTTATTTCGCTCTCTCACTTTTATTTCATCATCTCTATCTTATTCTCCATCTCCGTCTTCATCAATATCCTAATCTTACAACGTTTATCTGACAACGTAAAAAATAAACGTTGTAAAATAACTCTTATCCAGCAACGTAAAAAAATAAACGCTGGGAAATAACTCTTATCGGCAACGGAAAAAATATTTCTCCTGCATAACAGTTATCAGTCAACGTAAAAAGTAAACGTTGGGCTATAACTCTTATCGACGAAATAAAAAATATTTCTCATCTAATAAGTGTTATGGAGCAACGTTTTTGCTATAAAACTTATAACTGTTATGTCCCTGGTAAAAAACGAAGATTCTCGAACATTCAGCCAAAATCATTGTCAAAGATAGAGCTTAAGGAAAAAGTCTGGTGGTAACTCCGCAATAATTATAGAATAAAACCACTGTAGATTATAGTATACTCTATGCATACGAGATCAGCAATGCAAATAAATGTACATACATATAGGTATTTATATAACGAAAAAATTACCTGCAATTGCGATAACAGAGCGACAGCAGCGGATTCGGCAGATTTAAGCATTCATTCGAGCAG
>NW_016220578.1:0-1512 GCF_001687245.7 Rhagoletis zephyria
GCCGACCAGTGTCAGCGCCCTTGTTCAAGTTCACCCAACTACTAACAGTCAAAGTACCCCACCAAAGTGCACTACTAGTTCCAACCAGAGTGAATCAGACTGCCTAGAGACCAGACCAGACCAGACCACTGAAAAACTGGTGGTAATCNAAAAGTACCCCACCAAAGTGCACTACTAGCTCCAGCCAGAGTGAATCAGACTGCCTAGAGACCAGACCAGACCAGACCACTGAAAAAAACTGGTGGTAATCGCTTTTAGCTTACTTCATCTCCTTATTCTTCTCCTCTTTTGTGCCGCCAATTAATAATTAAAAGCACATCCCCCAAAAGAGAAAGAGTTTGCGCCNGACCACTGAAAAACTGGTGGTAATCGCTTTTAGCTTACTTCTTCTCCTCTTTTGTGCTGCCAATTAATAATTAAAAGCACATCCCCCAAAAGAGAAAGAGTTTGCGCCAAGTTTAAGTAGTGACTGACTGACTGACTGACTAATGCATCTGCTGCAAATTAAGTACTGCTCAAGCACTGAAAATCAAACACTGAGAATGGGCAACTTTTCACTGTCAGAATGATGTGGATGCTTTTGCGGTCCAAGCACTTGGACGGGCACCAGACGCGCCACCGCAAATGGAGCGGCAAATAAATAGTCGGCAGAGAGAGAGAGAGAGGCAAAGAGGGAGAGAAGAGAAGTGCTGGCTAATTGAGCAAAACTCGATTAGTAAATGAGCGATTCAGAAGCTCAGGATTGTACAGATTTTGAGTTGCTCCAAGAGAGTCATTCGCTAGACAAATGAACAGGCAAACTCAAGTGGACTGATAGTGCTGGTGCTGCTGGTGCTGGTGGTGCCGATGTCGCCCAGTTCAACTCGTGCGCGGTCACTCACTCGAGACAAAGAAAGAAATGCTGGTGGTGGCTGGTCACTAACAGCACTAAACACTAGCTCCCAGCAGTGCCCGCATCATCATCATCACCATCATCATCATCNGAAGCTCAGGATTGTACAGATTTTGAGTTGCTCCAAGAGAGTCATTCGCTAGACAAATGAACAGGCAAACTCAAGTGGACTGATAGTGCTGGTGCTGCTGGTGGTGCTGCTGGTGCCGATGTCGCCCAGTTCAACTCGTGCGCGGTCACTCACTCGAGACAAAGAAAGAAATGCTGGTGGTGGCTGGTCACTAACAGCACTAAACACTAGCTCCCAGCAGTGCCCGCATCATCATCATCACCATCATCATCATCGTGCAGTGACTTTTGTCCAGCAGTGAGTGACTCTATGGTCAAATTGAATTCGTCCACTTGGAACAAACAAAAGTCACGAGTCTGAAAGAGAGAGAGAGAGAGAGAGAGAGAGAGAGAGAGAGAAAGAATCAACTGAGAGAGAGTCACAGCAAGAGAAATTCAGTTCAACAGAAAACTTCAGTTATGCTGCAGTAATGACAGGTTTGGGTTTGGTAGATAATCTAGATACAACTCAGGTACACGGCTTTTCCATTGGGTTGCTACTCCGAGTGCAG
>NW_016220579.1:0-630 GCF_001687245.7 Rhagoletis zephyria
AAAATGACGTTGAGCAATACCACTAGCTCCGTCAGAATAGGGAAGGACCACTCCGAACCGTTTGATGCTAAACAAGGTTTCAGACAAGAGGACTCCCTTTCGTGTGATTTCTTTATTCTTNTGATGCTAAACAAGGTTTCAGACAAGAGGACTCCCTTTCGTGTGATTTCTTTATTCTGATGTTGAAGAAGATAATAAGAACCGCAGAACTGAACCGCTCAGGCACAATACTTTACAATAGCGTACAACTGCTGGCGTATGCCGACGACATCGATGTTATCGGTAAAAACAAAGGCTACGTCTGTTCTGCCTTCTCGCGATTGGATATAGGAGCAAAGCGAATGGGTCTGGTGGTGAACGAGGACAAAATGAAGTATATACTGTCATCACACAAACAGTCAGAGCATACGCGTTTTGGCACCCACATCACTGTTGACAGTTACAAGTTTGAAAAAGTAGACGACTTCATTTATTTGGGAACCAGCGTTAACACCAATAATAATGTCAGCCTTGAAATCCAACGGAGAATCACTCTTGCCAACAAGTGCTACTTTGGGCTGAGTAGGCAATTGAGAAGTAAAGTCCTCTCTCGTCGTACAAAGATCACACTCTATAAGTCACTCATCATGC
>NW_016220579.1:644-1512 GCF_001687245.7 Rhagoletis zephyria
AGGCGGCTCTTGGAGTTTTCGAGCGAAACATTCTGCGAAAGATTTGCGGACCTTTACGCGCTGGTGATAGCGAAAATCGCAGGCGATTTAACGAAGAGCTGTATGAGCCTTAGAATGATATAGACATAGTGCAGCGAATTAAAATTCAGCGGTTCCGCTGGCTTGGCCATGTCGTTCGAATGGACAGAAACGCTCAACGCGTGCCGCGATGCTGGTAACAGAGGAAGAGGAGGGCCTCCTCTGCGTTGGAGAGACCAGGTGGAGAAGGACTTGGCCTCACTTGGCATTTCCAATTGGCGTCAATTAGCACAGAAGAGAAATGACTGGCATGCTGTTTTGAACCGCCTATGCTAACGTCCTTAAATTTGACACAGCAACATATGTTTTCAATAACGTACTTAAGGTGAAAAGTAGTAGATTTTGGAAAAGGGGGCGTAGCACCGCCATAAAAGCTGAAATTCTCATATCGCTCACCTCGGGAACCACCTACGCTAACGTCCTGAAATTCGACACAGCAACATATGTTGTCAATACCGTACTTACGGCGAAAAGTAGTAGATTTTGGAAGAGGAAGCGTGGCACCGTCCATACAAACTGAAATTCTTATATCGCTTATCTCTAGAACCGCCTATGCTAACGTGTATGTAGTCAATAAGGTACTTAAGGTGAAAAGTAGTAGATTTTGGAGAAGGGGGCGTGGCACCGCCCATAAAAGCTGAAATTCTCATATCGCTTACCTCTGGAACCAAATACTCTAACGGCCTGAAATTCGACAGATCAACATATCGAGCCCTAACCGCGAAATTGACGTAAGCGACGTATTTTTCGAAATTAGTTTTTTGATGTAGAATTGTTCTTAAACCCATAA
>NW_016220580.1:0-1512 GCF_001687245.7 Rhagoletis zephyria
CTGAAGTAATCGATATGTTTGAACCGGAAGACATTTTAAAAGTTGGAATAAGCAACCATTATCGATTAATTACGGCATATTGTTATTATTAATAAAGATGTATAGTACTTTAATACGGCTGTAAATAATTGTTACCTTCGTTACATGTTAGTACATGATAATTTAAAACAACGTTTATACTTTGTTTTCAGACACTTTTAATTTCTCAAAAACATAAATTCTCTTTTCACACAAATCACTTCTACTTAAGTAAATTTGGCAGACCTCAGGTACCTTTTGCTTAAAATTTTTCAGGTAGCCATAGGGGATGTTGTTTTCTGTGCAATAAGCTTATGTATTATTTTCATCGCGAATTGGTCATCTAGGCGCATATTATACACTGAGAAAGAGGATTAGTTTCGACAACTAAAGATATTTAGTTCCCGAATTTTGACAATATTTGGGAACTGTGACCAAGGATTGGGAATTATTACCATGGGTTGGTAATTATAACTAAATATATTAAAGCTTCTAATATTCATCTAGGTTGTACCAAATCGTTAATTTAGTTGAAGGGTTTGGTAAATACAAATAAATATTTTTTTGAAGAATATGTCGCGTACTGGCCGCAACAAAATAAACATTTGTTTCCCCTTTGTTCTATTTACCTATTTCCTTCCACTCCAGCCGATAGGAGTGAAGTCTGCCGACACTCAAGTGTACATATGTATGTACATACCTAAATAAATAGCAGAATGAGCTCAAGTTGAGCGAAATAGTTGTTTGTCGGTGGAGCGCCACCGCAAAGGGGAAAAGTCTCCATTAGGGCACTCCGCCCAAAAACGGTGCCGACCGAGGGTAAGAATGTAGGAATGAGAGATGACGCGAAAGACCGTAGTAGGGGTGTCGCCTTTGCTCTCACCTATTGCGGCACTTTTGTTGTCCGCTGTATGATGGCAATGGCAAGTCCATGGTGTTGTTTGTGTGCGCCGTGGTGGCGACCGCTAAAGCGCCCAATTCGCTTCTAGAATGATCGGGCCGGCGCCAATTGATCGGGCACCAACAACACCGGCGCTGACACTCCAACGGTTTGCGTACCGGTGCGTAGGTTGCGGCCTGGCTCGCGACTGCGTGCCGGGGCAGTTCTAAGCGAGCTTTGAGAAAGGCAAGACCCTTATTGCGAGCGCGAGTGCTTTTATACATAGTAGCCCAGTAAAATTAGATAAATCTGTTCAGTGCGAGGTGTTTAAAGTTGAATAAAAATTCGGTAAGTGCCAGGCGAGGCACTTAGATTGCAGTAGCAGCGGCGATTAGTTTCGAGGAGCAGCGCCAGTCGAGGCGTGGTGAAGTCGGCACCGGATTTGGGAGCCATATTCCCGAGGAGCACCCCTGCGGTCGGAACGCCCACCGACCGCCGATAAGTATCGTTTTCTTTTATTGTGTCGTGTATTTAGGCGTTATTGTTGTCGGTAGGCTTCCTCTTGTTGTGCTTCCCTTTCCGATCCTGTTTAGCATCCTGCACCCTGAGCCCAG
>NW_016220581.1:0-1512 GCF_001687245.7 Rhagoletis zephyria
CATTTTGCCTCTGATGGGATTTGAACCCGCACCTTCTGGAAGCTAACAATTGTTTATTGTTGTTTTGTATTTGTATTGTTGTTTGATTGATTTTATTCTTTGAAAAGGGTGGCATCTCTCTTCGAAAGAGCAACAAACTTACTCTCACTAACACTCACATTTTTAATATTAGTAGGAATAGTTACATAGATGGTTTGTTACGCAGTTGGGTGTAGCAGAACAGAGAATACTGAAGGACCTGAACGATCTTTTGTTTCCCAAAAGAGAGTCCCTAGCCCTGAATTACCAAGATGGGATCAGTTATATCTGCTCTATTTAAGAGACTTCCTATGCGAAGTCAAAAAACCTGGCCTCTCTGAGGCCTTATAATAAAAAATTGTGTGTCTTAAAAAAAAAACAGCAAAACAAAAATAAAAATTGTATAAAAAGTCGCCTAGCATCACGCCATTTCTGTGGCTCACTCATCGATCCATTAACATTGATTTCTTTGTACGATATATTTTTTTCAAATAAGATAACAAGCAATAATATTACCTATCGATCAAATATAAAGGTACACAGTATGTATGTATTCGAAAAAATTTAACAAGGAACTACGTATTATTTTTGTGCCACAAATTTAGGTGTTTTGTCTAGAGTATTTGATAGTAAAACTTAATTTTTTACAGTGCGCTCAGCTTCCACCACTTGGTCACAAATTAANAACTTTTTTTTTTTATCGTTAAACTGAGACTTTTTTTCTGTCAAATTTAATCGTTATTTTGTGATTATTGTTATTTTTTTTTTTACCAAAAATTATCGTTGTTTTGGATTTCTATTTTTTTCGGTCACTTTTCCGTTTTTATGACATTCAAATATTTTATGGTCGAAAAATTTATATCTGAGAATAATGGATATAATATTATCAAATAAATAAAAAACAAAGATAATGATCAAATATTTATCGAAAAAATTAAAATCCAAAAACAAAAAACGATTATTCTTATCGAAAAAAAAATCATAAAATAGGGATTAAATTTGTTACAATTTTAACGTTTAAATTATAATTTATGTTATGAGGATAACATCGGTTACGGGTGCTGTTTTAAACCTTTAGCTCCTGCCATAATGGCTGTGTAGAGGAGAAGGAGTTAGCGTGTCTGCAGTGACAGCCAAGTTGTTGGTTAAAAATAGGAGCTTGCTGTCCTGGGTGCCAGGTCACTCCCGAGTACCTGATAATGGGACATCTGATCATTTGGCCATAATTTGCTTAGCCTCGGTCCACAACTCACTTCGGCCATCGAAGCCACCATCAGAATACTTCACTCAGCAATGACTGGTAGGCATCGAAGGGCTGCAGGTGGGCAAAACTCGTGTTGCCTTCAATCTCAGAAGGTCTATCTAGTTTTTTCCTCTCACTAAGCAGACGGGACTGCAGATAACTTGTTGGACTGCTGACTGGTCACTGCACGTGGCACAAATACCTTGCTGTGATAGGCGTACATGACAGCCACGATGCAGAAAATGATGGTG
>NW_016220583.1:0-1512 GCF_001687245.7 Rhagoletis zephyria
ATATCTGATAACAATGTAGTAAAATTTTCCAAAAAAAAAGGAAGTTATATAAGGTCATTAAGTAATATTCAAATGTAGATAAGCAGTATTATCTCAGTTTAGTTCTATCACTTCATTTGATATATTCATTTCAGATATTGACCTACTAAGTTTTTAATTTTTGTTGAGTTAGAAAGTATATCTCTGCCATAAAACACATCTTATCTTAAATTTTTGGTACTTTACATATAATTTTGTTGAACCCTTTACGCAAAAAGTTCATACATACTTACGTGTGATAAAATAAAAGAATGCAAGAAGTAACGGGAAATGATGAAGCCGGAGAAAGGTTACACCAAATTATCATGGAATTTTAAGGTCGTTTTCATGGCAAGAAATTAGATTCATTGTTCCATTTTTGGCGGTGGATCCCTTCGTAAAGTCGTGGAAGTAAGCGGAATTCATCTCTCTATTTATTTGAAGAATATTAAGCCCTTTGGAATCAATTTGTATTCAAATATACTGAAATAAAAACCTTACATACATACATATTGTATCTACATGTCTATGTCGTAAAAACTGGCTTTTATAGTTTCGTACAATTACTGTGCTTGTAAAATGTCTGGATATTTCACATATAACGTTTAAAGCTCTTGTCTTAAGACGTAAAGTTTCAGTTTTGTTAAACTTTTTTAGGAACGGTTTTGTAGAATAATTTAGTCCTAGAAAGTCCTTGTCAATAGGACTTTTGAAAAAAAAAACGTGGTTCAAAATTGCCAATAAATATGATCATTCTAAGCTCTTGTCTTAAAAAGTACAGTTTCCTTTTGTTAGTTAAATATGTTTAAGAACATTTTTGTAGAATAATTTGGTCCTGGAAAGTCCATGTAAATAGGACTTCTAGGAAACTTTAGAAAAAATGTGGGTAAAAAAGACCCTTAAATATGCGCTTTTTTGGGTTAAGGGGTTCAAAGAAACTATTCGTCTTTTAATTTTTTTGTGGGGGTGGGGGGGGGGGGNAGTACTAAAAACTTGTTTTATTGATATTTATGGCTTAATAACGATTATATTCAGCAAAACCAAAAATTAATAATAAAATGTGTTTTATGACAAAGTAGGCCAAAATCTCGAAAAATTACGTAATAGAACAACATTTCAATGCTAAGTACTTCATGGCCTTATGCATATATCTCTCTTTTCAAAATTTTAAAAGTTAAAAATTACGTACAGTGAAATCGCAGATTCTGTACTCCGCCACAGAAAAGTTATAACATACACCGAATTTTATTGAACTTACTTTCTTTCGAAATTTTATGAAAGCGAATTTCATCAAAAGTTTGCCTCTTTTTTCACGAAACTTTGACAGATATTACGAACAAAGTTTTTAAAATACTAACACTTCTGATAAAAAAAATAGCATCTCCACACGTTTACAAGTTTTGACTATTTATTTTTAGCTTGTTTAATGCTCATTAATTTTTATAAAAGTATAGCTCATGAAATAACAAAAAAAGATATATATATATATATATA
>NW_016220584.1:0-397 GCF_001687245.7 Rhagoletis zephyria
AATATGTAGCTGGTAGCTAGCAATTATCCTTATAAAGTTATCAAGTCAAAGTGAATTCATTACTTAGATGCTTTACGCCCTTTGGCGGGAGAACCAGAGTTGCTAAAAACTAGCTTTAAAAAGCGTTGAATTCTCCTATCTATTAGCTTTTCATGAGTACCAAATATGTAGCTGGTACCTAACAGGCACCTATCAATTAGGCCCATAAAGTTGGCAAGTTCACAAGGTGACCTCATGACTTTGATACTTTACGCCCTCTGGCGGGAGAACCAGATTTGCTAGAGACAAACGGTAAACGGCGTTGAGTACTCCTATTTATTGGTTTTTCATCAGTGCTAAACATGTAGTTGGTACCTAGCAGGCACCTATTAATTAGGACCAAAATACAACATTTGAA